>NW_020174156.1:4221736-4244848 GCF_003031525.2 Neophocaena asiaeorientalis asiaeorientalis | reverse complement strand
TTTTTTTTTTTTTTTTTTTTTTTTTTTGAAAATTCAGCAGGATGTTATGACACAGAGATTAGACCTTGAGGTTGAAAAACTTCTGGTTGGAACCTAATGCTACTAATGGTTCTAATGGGGGAAAACATTCAATTCCTACATTCAACAATTTATTCATTCGACGATTGGTGCTATGGATATGTCAGGGAACACAACAAAGTCCTTGCTCTCACAGAGTTTACATTCTAGTAGGAGAGAGACAGGCAATAAGAACTCAACATACAATATGTTGATGGATAATTTGGTATGCTATAAAGAAAAAGAAAGCAGGGACTGGGAATAGGAATTGTGCAAGGGGGTGATTTGAAACAAGGTTTTCAGGGAAGTCTTCTCTGATTAAAGTGGCATTTGGCAGAGACCTGAAGAAAGTGAGAAACTGAGTCATGTGTCTGTGGAGGGGAAGAATTTTCCAGGCATCGGGCACAGAAAAGTCAAAGCCTCTGGGGTTTGAGGGTGTGTGGCATGTTTGAGGAACAGCCAGGAGGTCAGTGTGGCTGAAGTGAAGTGCTAAAGGGAGAGTGGGAGCAGAAGGGGCCAGAGAGGAACCCAGCTGCTGACCATGCACAGTCTGTGGGCCATTGTAAGGGTCTGGCTTTTATCTGTAGTTAGATGGGAAGATATTGGAGGTTTTAGAGCAAAAGATATTATGATACAACTTCAATTTTGAAATAACCACTGGCATTGGTTACAGAACAGAATGTATTCTGTGGGAATAATAATTTGCAGTGGGAATAATAAGTAGTTGAATTCTACGTACAGTTTGAAGGTAGAGGCAATGGGATTTTCTGTAATGTGGGAAGGGAAGAGAGGATTCATCTAGGACTCCAAGCGAGTAGAAGAATGAAGTTTCTACTTACATATGTGGGGGAAATATGGGAAGAGGACATTCAGAAATTTGATTTTGAACATGTGAAGTGTGAGATGCTTATAAGGCATTTAAGTGGAAAAGTTTTGTAAGTAACTGAATATGTAAGTATGGAGGTTAGGGGAAAAGTCCAGGTTACGAATTAGAATTTGTGAGCTGTTTATAGATAGTTTCTAAGGCTTTGAGACACATTTAGGGAGTAAGTATATAGATAAAGGGGAGATTTATGGTTGAGCCGTGGAGCAGTCCAGCATTTAAAGATTTAGGAGATAATGAGGAGCCAGCAAAGGATATTAAAAAATACTCTATCTGTAGAGTTACACACACACACACACACACACAATCTCTTTTTCTAAGAAATCTAAGTTAAGAGTTGAAGTCAGTCTCTGAGAAAGGTTGATGCTGAGATTTTCGTGATGTACCAAGAAACCCAAGGAGGAAGGGTCTCTGATAGGAAATGGAACCTCTCCTCAGTCTTTCATAGACCAAAAAATTACTTTGGAATTTGGGGTGAAGACATAGTGTATTATATAATGTATGATAATGGGAAAAGTTGGCACCATAGTTGAAAAAGGAAACATAGATAAAGTAGATAAACATAAACATAAAGTAGATAAAGTAGATAAACATAAACATAGATAAAGTTTGATGATGTTAATCTTGTGACTATTAATATAAAATCTGCTTTTTGAAAAAAAATTAGCAACCCTAAAAAAATTAGCAACAGACGAATAAAAAGAATAAAATACATCAATGATACCACACTGAGATAACTACTGCCAACATTTTGGTGCATTTTTTTCTAGTTTGTTTTCATACACACATATATATTTAAATTAAGATTTTATTATATGTACATTATTGTAGTCTGCTTTTTTATTTGATATAATAGCAGGAATATTTTTGGAAGATTTAATTTCCATATTTTGGTGAAAGGAGTGAGGTAATCAAACAGAAGTTTGTGTTAGTTTGAGAAATGTCTGGTTTGATATCTACCAATAAAGTAGAATGATGACTGGGTGTGTATATGAGAGAGACAGAGAACAAGAATGATTCTGGACTTGGTGACTTGTGTCTTGGTGACTGATATGATGGCTGTACTACCCGTGGGGACTGAGAAAACAAGACTGACCAAAGCTTCGCTTCTTTTTTTATGTTAGGGTAGATTCCAGACTTGCTTTCGGTATAACTGGAGCATTGTTGGTTTTTTTTTTTTACTGGATGTAGCAGAAACTAAAAGGAAAGGATATTTGGAAATGTTTTGGTTGGTATCTATTTATGTAAACAGGTAATGAAATTAATTTGTGACACAAAGCAGGTTGCTTTGACTAAAGTACTTGGTTTGGCTTTCCCCACCAAAGGAAGAAAAGAATTAGCATATTTCCCCTATATTTTTCATGCTGTGGGGGTCCAGTATAGACAAATACACCACCAAAATATCATACGGAGACTTTTCCCATAAATCTGTAAAAACCGTGAAAAGTAATTTTAGTTTATCAGTAAAATGTTAGGGGCGTGACCACAGCAAAATAATTTCTTCTGTTGACAACTATGATGTCATGGATTGCCTCTAAAATAAATGCTTGATGTGATTAGATTCAGAAGATATTGGTAAAACCAGAGCCAGTGAAAGTCCTTTTCAAATGAATGAAATTAATGAAAACAATAGAAACAACATTCAGTTGTAAACTTCTGACAGCAGTAACTGTGTGTGTGTTTCTGTTTATGTATTAGGAGCTCTCTTTTTCTATATATGAGTTCTTGACTGGTGAGCACAATTGGCTAGAGAATGGGACTTTACAAGGTCAAGGTCACATATTCCACTAGCCACATAGAAGCAGAAAACGATGTCATACCCATCACTTGCATTAAAAATTCTATATGGTCATTTCATGGACATGTGCTCTTGGTCACGTAAAGACTAGTCAAGAGAGTTTGAGTGGTTCAGTAGCAGTCATCACACTATTAAGATAAATAGACACACAACTTTAAGCATAGATGCCACCCGCTACAGGGAAATGATTTCAACTTTGTACGTTTGTGAATGGCAGTATATACACAGATGCTTACAAATGTGCACACTCGACTGCATCATAGAAGACAATAAGCCCCACTCGGCCTTGGTTCTAGTATTTAGCTGAAAACATACTATAATTGTCTTTCACTTTTATTTCTACTTAATACTCCATTAATAAAGAACTTTTAGGTATATTGAAGAATATTACATTTTTTATAAATATACAATTATTCTATGTATCTTTGCCATTTGTTATAACCGAATCAGTGCGTCAGAACATAGTTTTCAAAATCTAAAATAACATCTTTACATCTTGGAGTTTGTGAAGTCTGTTAGGGAAATAACACAACAGCACTGAGAAATTCACTCACTATGCTTCTGCCACTTCACACTGAGGGTCACATGCAATGACGAATACTGAAACTTGCGCCACAGATCAAGTTGGAGAAACATTGGTTTCTGATCATTGCATTTTTGCTTAAAAAAAATCTCAGCTTATGGTTTTCTGATATTTCCTTTTCTGATTGAGCTATACCGATAAAGTATAATAATAAAGTACAAAGCAGTATAAGTTCCCTGCAAATCCACTCATTATCCACTGGACTATGAAGCCAACTGCCCCTCTCATCTTTCAAGGAGAATTGTGCTTTTATCCTGTTCATTTAGAAAAGAAAAAGAAAAAAAAGCTAAAACGTCAAGTCCATAACCTCTAACGAATCACCATTTCCATCTGCAGCCCTGGCAGTTGTTTAAAAGCAAGAGCAGGAATAGAGAGAAAGCCCCTTCTTTAGTGCAAAACTCTTGCTCTGCTTTAGCAAAACCATTCATACAAACAGTGTGGATCAGCCTTTCGATATGCAAAATGGACGAAGGTGCCCAATTTTCTTTTATAATAGATTAAATCCAAAGTAATTATTTATCAGGAAAATCCATTGTAATCTTCCAATTTACCCTTTTAAAAATTAGACTATGGCTAATAAATAAATAAAACATTTATCTAACAGGTTTCAAGTCTTTAGGACAGCTTCATCGTTATTTTTCTCAGACCTTTATGCCTCCCAGCCGCCAAAGTCTTCACTCAACCCTACCAACAGCCCAGCTGGCCACATAGATAAGAAGGAAACTGTTTTCTCCACGACCTCTAAGCATTCTACTCCAAGGGAAAAGCAACGTGGAATGCACACTCAGCAGGCTGCGAGTCTGGAGCCAGTTTGTCCTCGAGGCATTGCTGCCATAAAACATAATAGTATCCACTGTGTTTTGCTTTAAGCAGATCCGTCTCCCACTCCCCCTTCTCCCCTTCCTGCTTCTCACTCCGCACCTGGCTGCAATTCACGACCCACACGACATAGAGCAAACAAAAAGCACGAAACAGCAACAGATTCCTTTGTTTTACATGCAAATCCTACCTCTGGTAGTTGTCACATCTTCCTCAAAAGCCACGCTTAATTTTTAATGACAGCGATCCAGTGCAGTCCTCCAAATAGCCACCAGTAATCATCATTACCTCTTGTGCCTAAAGCCTTTCTGGACCATTAATGTCACAACCCTTGCTAACTCATAGCTTTAATACTCCCTGCTCAAAATGTCTGAAAGAGTTTGGAAGGACAATAGGAGTGACAGGCTCGCTAGACAGCCATGCTTGAAATTAGTTATCTGAAGCTCCGTTAAAGCTGCTTCTTACTGTTTTTAAAGCGTGCAGGAGGTAGGATTTATTAGCCTATGATAGGCATGCTGTTTCTGTTTTTATTAAATACTGTAATAGGCTGTCTGTTAGCAATGCTGTGATAGGTCCAGCATCACTTCCCCACTGCTTTCAAATTCTCATATTAAAAAGGGAGAGAGGGCTCAGACTTCCTTACAGTAAGACTGAGACCAACACCACCCTGCCTATTGGATCAGATTTCCAAATTCTTTTTAGCTATAAGAGAGGGAATTCCTTTTTCAAATAGGTATATTTACATGGAAAGTGAAGTTGAGAATAAACATTATAGGATTCCCCAAACAATTCTCACTCCCAGCAAGGGAATCCTTCCCTTCCCAGTTACAAAAATAAGCATTCTCTAGAGTTAGGTAAAAGGATCAATCCCCATAGGAAATATTCTCATCATTACTGAGGTAGGATTCAGGGCATGCATTTACATAAAATCTCAAATTAGGTATCAAACGGACTGAACGGATCAATGAGCGCATTTATTGTTTCATACTAATTTACAGAGCTTTGTGTTCTAGTTTGAAGCAATCATATGCCCTGGACTACTGTCCAAATGGAAAGAATGAATGCTGGGTGGAAGGGATGGGGAAGTGTACACTACCTTGATCCACTTTGGACAGTCATAATCATGGAAGGTGGAAGAAGGATTTCTTACCATTGGACAGAGAAGATGGTATTACTTGCTGGAAGTGCTACTCTGAAAAGTTCTATGTACTTTTCCAAACAGGGAAGCAGAAAAAAGTTCTTGGTAACTCACAGTAACGTAGAGGATGTGTCATGCTCTTACTAACCAGATTTAGTCCTTTGCTTCTGCTGTTCTTTCTCCCCTCCTGCTACCCCAGGAGCAATAGTTATATACTAGTTACTATGGAAACAGAGTGGTCTGCTTCAGGGGAGGGGCTTAGGGAAAGCAGCAGATGGAATATGAAGGGAAATGTACTATACTGGCCTATAGAATTGAAAATGAGGTTGGATTAACAGACAAAAACGACTGCAAAACAAAATCTCAAAGGGAATGATTGTAGATCAACACTATTTAATTACTGGTAGTTTTGTTATCTAGAAATACTATTATGATCACAGCATCCATTATTTATTATATGCAAGAACTGAATATCTGAATTGCTCAGAAGTCTGATGTTTTAAAAAAGACATTTTTTTCCCCTTTCTGTTTTTTTTAAACTTCTGGATGTTGGTTTGATTATGCCCTGATTTTATGTGAATTTTAGTTGTTACTTAACTGGTCACAATTTCTTTTCAAGAATAAAGTGTGACCTAGTGGAAAAATCTCCTTGTATCACAAACTGTAACCACTTTTCATTCTGATTAAGTATTCTTATAGTGGTTTCCCTGGGGCAAAATCAAAATCAGAAAATACCGTAATTTAAATTTCAAAAAATAATTCTGTTCCCATTATGTTGGTAGGACAAAAAGAAGGCTTTTTCAAATTTTCAGTTCTTAAAATAGAAAAAAAAATCATTTTTTGCATTTTGTACAAAAACTTTCACTAGCCTCATGATCATGCAAGAGAAACTCTTTCTTAGCTGAGTAATAAAATTCCACAGTTGTAAGGAGTCTGGGGAATACAAAATTATTGCCTTTAGTACCACATTTTCACAGTTTGTAATTGCAGTAAATGACACCACTGAAGTGAGAGTACAGAAATTCCAAAATGAAATTGTTCGGAGGTTATTCTTCAGCATTTTATAAAAATCCCATGTTTTTTTTTAATAGGCAAGCATATCATTTAAAAAGCTTATAATGGAAGAAGGATTATCTCAGGGAAAATGAATTTATGATATTCTCTTTAAAAAATGACAGGAAAATAATATTATAAATTGTGTATCTGGAATATTTTTTTCAAATGTAAGGAAGAGTTAAATGATAATCTAAAAACCATTAACAGGGCTTCCCTGGTGGCGCAGTGGTTAAGAATCCACCTGCCAATACAGGGCACACGGGTTCAAGCCTGGGTCCGGGAAGATCCCACATGCCGCAGAACAACTAAGCCCGTGCGTCACAACTACTGAGCCTGCACTCTAGAGCCCATGAGCGACAGCTACTGAAGCCCGCGTGCCTAGAGCCCGTGCTCCGCAACAAGAGAAGCCACTGCAATGAGAAGCCTGCGCACCGCAATGAAGAGTAGCCCCCGCTCTCCACAACTAGAGGAAGTCCACGCACAGCAACAAAGACCCAACGCAGCCAAAAGTAAATAAATAAATAAAATAAATTTTTTAAAATAAAAACCGTTAACAGCGTCGTATTTTGATCCTTGGATGAAGTAAGAGGATGGGGCTAGGGCAGAGATGATTAGTGATGCTTTAGAGAGGCTTTGTCCCCAAAGGAGCAAAGGCCACTTGACCTCTCTGAGGATGAAGGAGTTTTCTGGAAAAGGCAGTTTAGTGGGAGTGGGATGGGATGGAAGATGGTTTGTTGAAGTAATGGAGGAGGAAGGGAAGCTGAAGGGAGGGAAAGAAGAGGGAAAGAGATCTATGAGGGGGGAAGGAAAGAATTTCTGGAGGTGACATGGTGTTGGAAGAGGGCACAGCCTTTGGAATAAGGATGCCTGGTTTTGAAACTTGGCTCCATTAGCCTACTTGAGCCTCTCATGAGAAATGGGGTGATCAGAATGGCTGTTGTAAGACTGCAGTGGTAATGAGACAGGGTACACATTAAGGGAGGAGTAGAAGCTCTTGTGAATAGAAATACTAAAATAAGTGCTAGTTCTTACTGATCAGGAAGAGAGATGGAGATGAATGATTAGAGAGGAGGTAAGAAGTATGATAGGAAAGAGGAGAAAAGAAAGGAGGAAGAAAGGAGGCATGGCTAGCAAAGAGAGAGGGGGCCTGGGAGAGAGAAGAATTTCTCTTGTTGGATCATATAAGATAGAATTTCTTGTTTTTGTTTTGCTTCCTGGATCACATTCCAGTAACTGTCGCCTTAGTTCCCTCCCTATAATGAAGTTTCAGATAATAAAGTATCTTTGGCGCTCACACCTTCTTCAACAAGAGAGAACCTATGCTGGATTTGTTAAAAGTGTGTTCTACCATTTCAAAAACAGCTGATCTGAGGATTGAATTGAGTAATTCATAGCATTGTTTTTTTGCATGGTTCCCTGGAGAATGAAGTTTGGGGCAGCAGAAGGCAGGAACTGAAGTGATACTTCAAAACTCTATTACCAAACACATTCAGCGAGAGTACTCTGTGCATCCGTAACTTGATAACATTTTTGACGGCATCTGCTCACTGAAGGCACATTAAAAAAAACTTGTTCGGGGGCTTCGCTGGTGGCGCAGTGGTTGAGAGTCCGCCTGCCGATGCAGGGGACGCGGGTTCATGCCCCGGTCCGGGAGGATCCCACATGCCGCGGAGCGGCTGGGCCCGTGAGCCATGGCCGCTGAGCCTGCGCGTCCGGAGGCTGTGCTCCGCAACGGGAGAGGCCACAGCAGTGAGAGGCCCGTGTGCCGCAAAAAAAAAAACTAGTTCTGGAAAGAATGTGTGTATGTTAACAAATATTAGGTTGAGAACTGGAGCCTGGGTGAGAGTGATGCGATCACATATGCAGAGAATTTGCAGTTTACATGCACAGTTTGCAAGTTAAGCGGTTTAATGAATGGAACGATGAATGCATAATTTTATTGTCATCACTATTAAAATGAAAATTTGATAGATACATAACCAGAAAGTGTAGTTATTTGTCACAGATACAAGTGCTAATTATATTTTTGAGTATATAATTTATGCTCTGAATAATACAGAGAGTAACTGCTTTTGCCCTGTTGTGACTATTTTTCTAGGAACAATAGGAAAGTTAGTTTAGAAACTGCTTCCTTCCTGTTATTTTCCTGTGAAAGCTGAAGCTGACTTACTCTGAAGTCCCAGTTTAGATCCATAAAAGAGACATTCTCTAGAATAAACATGAAGTTTTAGGCTAGAAAGTAGTTAAAAGAAAACAGTTGATGAAAATCTGATATTTAAAGCATAGTGTCTGATTTCCAAGACAGAATGAAGTGCCTTTCATTTGTCTATAACACTTTTCATAAAGATTTTCCTTCTCATCAGAGATTTTTAAAAGTTTACTAATGGAATGAGAATTCCTAAAACTTTACATTTACAGAATATATTCACACACATCACATTTGATACTCAAAACAAAGCTACTGAGAGGCAGGGCAAATATTATTAGTTCCATTTCCATCTGGAGAAATTGAGGATGAGAGAGGTTAAATGATTTCCCCAAGATCACATAGCCTGTAAGTATGTCTTCTAACTCATAATCCAGTATTATTTTTATATCATGAAACTTTACACTTTGCTCCTAATATTTCTCCTAGAAATATCTAGAAATATAAGCACCAGAAGAATTTTTTAAAACTGTAAAAATGAAAAGTATAAATTGGAGCTTACCAGTATATTTTTTTCTCTTCCCATATTGCAAACATTCATGCCTGTTTTTTTATCTTTGGTTTTGCAGCTCTTTATATGTTTAAGGTCGAGCTGGTAAACCTTTTTAAAAGATAAACTATAGATTTTCAGAACTCTTCTAATTACAGATTCAACACTGAATGTAGTTCTATACTAATTGTGGCAGCTGAACAGGACTCTCTGATCTATGGGCTGTAGGTACAAACTCATCTAGTGAGGCCATGATTTGGATTTCTTTCTTGGATTCTTTGACTGCGTTTCTGTCTGTCTTCATAAAAATTAGGAGAGAAATTCCTGCAGGAAACCTCCCCTTCCATCAGCAATTAGTCCTATCAGCAGGTTTCAAAAAGTTACCATTCTGTATGCATGTGGTTGAAATGGGAAAAGGAGGTAGGTGGTAATATAATATCCATGTTAATTGATTTACCTGAATTTTTGTAATAGGAGAAACATCCCCCCTCCCACCACCAAACAGATAAAAATGCCTGAGCCCTCACCTGGATGCCCATGAGAAAGCACTGGCACAATCTAGTTTAACCAACTTTCCGAAGCCATCATTCTTTGGCTGAGCCATTGCATCTGGCAGACAGCTTATTGGGGCTGCATTTCCATCCTTCTGAAGCCTGTCAGGGGATTGGACATAAATCAGCTTTAAAATAAAGCATGAAATAGAGCAATGACAGTTGTTGGAGTTTTATCTCATTTGGATTCTCTTACTTCCCGGGGCCTAGCTGCAATCTCCCTGCTTCCCGGAAACACGCACTAACTGTACCAATGTGACACTCCAGGCGCAGTGTATCTACGAGCAATCAAAGAGAAGATGATTGCTGGTTGCTATTATTACTATTATGACTTACGGTGCTGCAGTATATGTACCTTCTACACAATATAGCATTAGATACAATACCTGCTGCTTTCAATATCAGTTAATCTGTCTTCAAAACAAAACAAAACACAACAAAAAATCCCTGGTATGCAGAAGGCTCCAAGGTTGGGTACAAAGGATAAGGATTTATATGTTGATGTTTACATTCATGTGGATATTTTAATAACTCACTAAACGTTGCTAGATTCTTAGGGTGGAAGAAGAATCATTTAACAAACAAATGCTTTTTAGCAAGTGTGTGAATATTCATCGTAAAAGGTCCTGCTTTGCAAAACTATAGCAAAATCTATTATTTATTAGTTGGAGAATTTCTAAGTGTTTACTCGATGCTGGACATCTAGGAAAGTGTTAATAAATATTTCTACATTTCACAATTTACTTAGGGAAAGAATCATTAAAATGGATATAAAAAGATATGTTTTGTTTACTGAAATGTATTTGTAAAGTTACTTTTATCAAGGATATAGGTTAGATATGAAGATATGATGGTAGCTTCACTGCATGCCGTTTACCGCCCGAAAACAAAACACTGTTTAATTCTGATTATAAAAGTGATACGTGCTCATGATTGAATAGCTGGAGTATGTAGAAAATATAAAGAAAAGTCTCCTGAGATGCTGCAATCCACAGGTAACTTATATTAATATGTATTATCAATATTTAAAAAACATATTGCATATGTAGTTTTTTATATTAGTTTTCTCCTTAATATTATAATGTTTTCCACGTTATTTTAAAATCTTCAAATCTTTTTTAATGGATGCATAATATTTTACCATATGAATCTTCCCTAAATTATAAGAAATACATTGTTAAACACCCAGGTGATTTTTATTTTTCATTAGCATAGTGCTCTGCTGAAGGTCTTTTTACATAAATCTTTGTCTACATCTCTGATTATATTTATTTAAGATAGGGTTTCGTATCTGGATCATTGGCCTGAAATGTGTGAACATTCCAGAGGCTTTTGGTATGTATTGCTAAGCTGCTCTCTTGAAGGGTTGTACCATTTCAGAGTTCCACCATGGGGTCTGACCTGCCCAGAGCAGGGTATTCATTGTGGTGGGAAAAGGATGCTTTGTTCCTCCCTTTCACACAGAGAGGTTTATTTGACTTTCTTTTTGCTTTGGGGACTGAAGGGAAGTCAAGTGTCATAGAACAAGAGGGGAGAGAAAGGAGGCAAAGGAAGAGGGTTACTAATGTTGGAATTTTGTTTCGGTTTCCTGAAGTGGAAATGTCTTTTCCCCTTGTTGGGGGAGGGAAGCGAAGACTGGCTGCAAAGCCTGGGGCTTACATTCACAGTGTTCCTACGGCTCAGAGCAGTCTCTCCCCAACGAGGTCCTTTGAAACCTGGGGCATGCCTACTCTTGGGGAATTCTGTTGTATACCAGGAATATACAAATCCACAAGTTAAATCTGCTGTGTCTTTCTGGAAAACCAATTTGCTTAATAATATTGGGGGCGGGAGTTTTGAATTTTTGTGTTTTGCAAAGTTTTTAGCACATACATAAATTACTAGAATTGCTTTCCCGTCATTAAACCTGAAACTTGTCCAGATAAGCTTAGCAAACAAAACATTTTTATGAACTGGAAGTCACTGGAAATCTGGAACTTTCCTTGTCTTCAAGGAATTCTTATGGCATTCATCAAAATGAATAAAGCACGTCTTCAGTGAGAACCAGTGGTGCTAATACGAAGGGTGGGAGCATTTCTTGACAAGTTAGAAGAGACCTATGTTGTTTGTTATATGAAAAAGGAGTTTGTCATCTTTCTACGATTCAGTGATTTTTAAATGTCACACACACAAAAATCGCCCACACACAAATCAGATCAACATCCTGTCAAAATTGCACTCAATCAAATGTTAATTTACACGGGAGTCCGTGTTTTATTTTAGTTCCTGCCAGTGAAGTGACTCAAAATGTGTGTGTGTGAGAGTGATTTTAATTCCATTCCTATTTTGTGTGTTTAAATTATACTAATTCTAAAATTATGTTTTTAACTGGGATCACTGACTGGTAGTTAAAAACAGTGTGCTCTTTTGCAGTGAGCTTGAAATATCAGAAAATATGCAAGGAAGGAAGGAAATTTAGAATAACCTGAAATCATTGAGACATGTGTCAGAACTGACATCCCTAAAGCTTTCCACAAAGCACTCGGTAGCAACAAAGTTGATAGTGTGACCCAACTATGTCTAGGAAACATGTAATGAGAAGCAGCAGTCAATCAAAAAAGTGTAAAATGTCCCCAAATGTTTTTTTAAATTATGGGTTTATTATTATGGAGATGGAAAATTAACATTACAGAATGGAAAACACTGGATAAGTATTCCATAAAGCCATCACTTATGCAGGGAAATTTAAAAACTAATCATACAGTTTTTGAAGAAAAATTCCCCAGAATTTTACTAGCCAAAAAGAAAAAGTCTTAGGTAGGTTTACTATAATACATTGCATTATAAAAGTCAAACAAGCCATTCAAAACAGCTTTACATTATCTTTAATGTTATCTTTTACATTTCCTTTGGAGGATGAAGCTTGTGGAACAGAAGATAATTTGGTGAAATGTTAACTATGAACATGGCCAGATGGTGATTTTGTGAAAATTAGAAAAAACTACCTTTTCATTAGAACATTTATGACCACCTGCTAGAAAATTGTCCCAATAAGTAGGAAAAAACTATGATATCTAGGAAATAAGTTGTTACCCCAGAATTATAGAGTAGAAACACACAGTGGCTTTGCATGTCTGAACCAAGAAGAGGTAGCATAGGCAAAAATGATGCCGTCAAATTTGTGTTTTAAAAAGCCTGAGATTAACCCTCCTCTTTTCCTTATATTTTCATGATAGCTTGGATGTTAACAATTTTGACACATTTGATAATTCATGATTACATAGTCATATATATGTGTGTGTGTGTGTGTGTATATATATATATATATATATAGAGAGAGAGAGAGAGAGAGAGAGAGAGAGAGAGAGAGAGCCCACTAATTACATGACTTTTCAACTGAACTATTTTACTGGATATTGAAGAGGTTTGGCTGGTCACTGTTAAGATGGAGAGTCAAGTCTTAAAGTTTATCTTAAAATAGAGTGCCCCAATAGATCTTTGTTTGCTATGTGAATATTTACTGAAGGAACCAAACAAACAATGCAGGCAGCAGAAGAGAAGACTTGGGAAGCAGTGACATTTCATACACATTCACCTCACACAGTCACACACGACTGGATAGGGACAGGCTGACTGGTAACATGCTGTGAAAATGCTCTGTGAGGACATGAGGCAAAATGGTCACAATGAAAAAGGAATTCTGATAAAAGCCTGGAACAGAGAGGGAGAGAATGGATAAAAGCATTCCAGAGGACTCCTTCTTTGGGAAAGGAAGAAAAGACCAAGTATTTTAAATCTCATATTATAGAGGACAGGGGAGAGACAAGTTGATGAGAAATATAACATCTTAGTTGTGGAAACAGTGTTCCAGTGGGAAAATACTTTGAGTTTAAGAATAGTGGGTGTGGGGAAAGGAAAGATATTCACTGATGGAATGAAATAGTACAGTAAAACTTCCAAAGTAACAAAAGAAAAAAAATCCACCACACTGGATAAGGTGATTAAACTAGCAAAACTAGGAAAAAGAAAAAAAGAAGAAAATAATAATATAAAATAAATAAGATAAAGTGGAAAGGAAGACATAACATTAAGTATACTGGTTATTTTATGATTTGTAAACAGACAGAATTTTCCCTTTAAAAGACTGAGACTGTCAAATTGGGTTAAAACCAAATTCAACTCATGTAAATACTATTTATAGAAAAATAAAATCAAAGTGATAAATAAAGGTTGAAAATGAAGAAGTAGAAAAAGAGATACCAAGCAAATACAGGCTAAAAGAAAGCAGGGGTTGCAATACTAGTGGAAGTCAGTATATTTAAACTTAAAAGCACCATAGAGGATAAAAGTAAGCATTATATGATGGTAAAATTGATAATTTCTGAAAAAACTAAAATAGTCATAAGCCTATATTCACTGTCCCATCAGTTAAAAATATAAATCAGCAAATGCATAAAGTGAAAACTGTAGGAAATCAGAGGAGAACTTTTAAACATTATAATAGGTGAAATTATTTTAAGTTAGTGATAGTGCTAAGAATTGGACAGAATAAACATACAAAAAATAAGTAAAATCATAGAAGAATTGAACAGTATCACATACCAATAAGTATTTTTAAAAGGCTTCCATCTTTCAAATAGAGAATTAAAATTACAAAATAATAACAGTAAATAATAATAACAATATTGATAATAATAATAATAAAGTACTTAGCTACACAGAAAAACCTTACAAATTTTTAAAAGTTAGAATTTTATGAGCTGCATTCTTCTATTACCTACAAATAAAGTTAGAAATAAATAATACACAGATGATCAAAAAAAGTTTACTTCTTAGAAATGAAAAGAAAATTCAACAATCTTGAATTACCACTGGATCAAGGGAGAGTCAAATGGAAATAATTACTATTTAGAAAATACAAAGGAGGACTCTGGATGGCATAACCTGCTACTCTAAAAATGTATAGCCTTAAATGCCTTTGCTATTAAAGAAGAAAAATGAAACAGAAAAGCAAGTAGTATGCATCTGAAGAGACTAGAAAAGTAATTTTAAAAAGCAAGAAGCATAATTTAAAGATAAAAGCAGAAATTAGTACAATGGAAAATAAGAAATGGAGAAAAGATAAATTCAGAACCTTAAATAGCTAATGGGACAGATTTTCCTGTTATAGGCATGATTAGGGAAAACAAACTGAATAAAAGTGTGTAAGATATAAGTGAGAAGAAAGATAGAACTGTAAATACAGAAGATTAAAATAATTGTAAAGAAACAAGATATTTGAAAACTTAGATGAAATGGATGATTTGCTATCAAAATATAAGTTGGTAAAGCTGACTAAAAAATAAAACAAAAACTTTGATAAAGCAATCATCATAGACGAGATCAAACCAGAAATTAGATATCTAGATGAGTAGAAAGCCCAGAAACACATGTTCATGGCTGAAATTTTTTTTTTTTTTTTTGGCGGTACGCGGGCCTCTCACTGCTGTGGCCTCTCCCGTTGCGGAGTACAGGCTCCGGACGCGCAGGCTCAGCGGCCATGGCTCATGGGCCCAGCCACTCCGCGGCACGTGGGACCTTCCTGAACCGGGGCACGAACCCGTTTCCCCTGCATCGGCAGGCAGACTCTCAACCACTGTGCCACCAGGGAAGCCCACGGCTGAAATTTTATCTAAACCTTAAAGAACAGGTCATCCTAAAGCTGTTTCTAACTCAGATCATAGAAGAATGAGTAAATCATTTGATTTGATTTATAAGGTCAATATAACTTAGTACCAAACCAGGATAAAGTTATTTCTGGAAGAAAAAAAAAAAAGAAACAAAAACTGTGCAAAGAGGGAATGAATGATCAGGATCATTAATGACTTGGATTCAAGATTCTAAATAGAATATTAGAAAATAGAATACAGCAAGGTATCAAAATATAATATATGATGACAAAGTCGTATTTAATCAAGAAATAGAACATCTATCAATCTATCAACATAAGCCTTCAACAAATTCAAGGAAAAAAGCCATATGATCTTATTGAAAGATATTGAAAGGCATTTGATAAAAGTCAACAGTCAATAAAATTCTAAGTGAAATAGGAAAGAAGAAAACTACTTAAATATAGTAAAGACTATTTATCAAAATCTAACAGCAAATATCCTAAATGTGAAACTCAAGTCATTTCAATTAAAATAAGGAATTAGGGATTCTCGGTTTAAAATTCTTAATGGTTTTCCCATTTGCCTGTTCAAAAATTTCAAGCTTCTTGACATAGGAAGCCATTACTGTGTGGACTCTGCCTACTTTTTTTAAGTTTCTTTCTACCCTTAACTAACTTACATATTGGTCACCGTCCATCCACATCTGCTTCTAGTTCCCCCCCGAGTTGATGTTGTTTCATACCTCTTTGCTTTTTCTCAGGCTGCCTTCTTTTGCCTTTGTGCCTGCGTATCCCTATCCTCTCATTTTCATCTGAGCAAGTCCTTGTCTTTAAGACTCAGCTCCTACCCTCCCATAAATGCCCATACATTTTTCCAGTATTGCTCTTGAGCACAGAAATGAGGTCCTGTTTTCTTTTGTATACCCAGTGTCTAGCACTGTGCCTGACACATAGAATGCATTTAATAAAAGTTAACTGAATTAATGTATGAAGAGATGAACAAATCCATGAATACTATGGTCTCTGTTGCCTTGCTTCCTTTAGTTTTATTCTTCCAAGTAACAGTGATGGGGTGACTTCTTGCTGAGATGCCCACTCATGATGATGACAAAACCTGCTTCTTTGTGTATAGATGAATTCTCTTTTGTTTTATGACCCATATGCATACTTGGCAAATGATGCTGTTAATGCATTTTACTTGCCTTCTGCTTCATGAAATGCCAATTGTGTCCATAGCTGCTAAGTTATTTGTCTGTTCCTTTGTTTTCACCATTGTGTGCTGACAGTTTGGGAGGGTGAGGATTGGGGTAGAAGAGATGTTTCTGAAGCTCTGTTAAGTTACCCAGAAGAACTCTTTACCTTGCAGACGGTATTTCATATAAATTCTGTAGTGTCCTGCTGAGGTGCTTTTTTTGGCTAATAACGCATTGCACATTTTGACAACCGCTGCTTGTAGAGTACGAACCTTAGTATTTTAACTACAATTCCCAAGGCTGTCTAGGGGGAAATTTACCCTGAATGGATACAGAAGAGTTCAGTTGAGCCTGATTCTTCAGCTGCTGGAATTTGCCACTTCTTGTAGTTTTTGTGGTCTCCCATTCTAGCTTCTGCCATCTGCCATTGTAACGTAGCGCAGGTGTGCAGGATTTTCTTGTTCTCCTATAAACATGGCTTTGCCATCTCCTTCATTTGTCTGGTCATTAGTTATCGAATTGTTGATGGTTTGACTAACTATTCCTCAAAACTTCTGCTCCAGATGCTACTTTTCCAAGGGGAATGAGAAATAGCTAATGTGCTTTGTAGTTCTTAGCACAGGTTTAATTGCTTTCTCCTAATTTAACATGCACAATTTTTAATAATCTTTGTAATTTACTCAATTGTCCAGTTTATCTGGGCATGTAAAATGTACCATATGGAAATCAACATCATATACATCATATTTCTTTAACTTTAAAACTCATTTCAACAATCACGCTCTCAAGGAAGTCTTGCCTGACTCCATCCAGAATGAGTCAGGATTTCCTCTTCTACTCATGTCAGTATTTTATTTTATTTTGAATTTTATTTTATTTTTATACAGCAGGTTTTTACTGGTTATCTATTTTATACATATTAGTGTATATATGTCAATCCCAATCTCCCAATTCATCCCACCACCACCCCCTCACCTCATGTCAGTATTTTAAATGTGACACATTTTATTACAGTTATTTGTATCTCTTTTACTAAGGGGTGAAGCTGGGTTGGATGTGTCTCTTTACTTTGTAACCTCATTTATTAGCACAATTAGCAAGTGCGTAGAAATTAGCACATGCTCAGTAAAGACATATCGCCTCACTGACCAGCTACAACAGTTTGAACTCCTTATAGCCTCGTGAGTCCTTAAAAAAAGGCAGAAAACAAGTGGGAGTGAATATCCTAATAAAATAAGAAACTTCTAGTAATACTTCTTTAGAAGCCTGGTTTAGAGGCAAGGACACTGGATTTGTAGTTGGAAAATCTGGGTTTCAGTATCATGGCTGCCATTTTTGAACTATGGCTCCTTTGGAAAAGTCATGAACATTCAATTTTCCCATCTGTAATATGGAAATACTAATATGTCATGGCCAGCTCATACAGGTGTTGTGAGAACAAAGTAAAAGGACATTTGATAACGTTTAAAGCAATATGCAGAAGAAAGCTGTTGAATTGCTTCTGCTCATTTTGACATATTCAAGGCACTTACATAGGTCATATGATATTTTTAACTTGTTACACTTAAATACCATTTTAAAAAATGATGTATCCACAAGCAGTATTCATTACTTCAAAAGAGATGGTGAGAGTGATTTTGTCTTCTGGGCCTAACCAAGGCTTTAGAAATCCCCAAAGATGGAAATATGGCAGGTTACCAGAAGTGAAAAGCAAATAAATAATTGGAGCATCATTCTGTAAAACTAATTGCTGACTCGCTCTTTAGTTTTTAACTGAAACTAAATGGGATTCCTTATATTCATATACACAGGAGACATCTGACCAAATCAGGCTGTCTATGTAAGAACTTTATTGAGTAATTCCAAAGGAATTTCACACTCTTGCCCTCCTTGATATGAGGTCACAGAATTCACTTGGTTTCAAATAGACCCATGTGGCTCCTGGGAAGTTGCTTCAGCTTCTCTTCCCTCTGCATATTCTGCTGAGTTTGATTGATGCCTGCTGGCCTTTCATTTGATAAGTGATGGCTTACTGATCAAACACTATCTCTCTGACAGGGCCTAGAATGACTTAGAAGACTTCAGATTTTACTTTCAATTGGAAGTCTCACGATCACTATATTCGTTTTGCTGATTCCTTCAAAACCATACAATTGCTATTACCGTTCCTTTCGGGGGGTAATAAAAAACTGCTTAGAGACTGAATTATCCAGTTCTATTCTAGAAAATTTGGTACACGGGGCCTTTATCAGGTCCCTAAACTACTTTCTTCATTACCTAGGACAGACATTTTTTCATCTATGACCTTTAATTTTATGCCAACTAGCTCCACTTATCAAAGTACTGGGGACTAATTTGTTTCTTCTATCTTAAAAAAGATTCAAGGGGGCTTCCCTGGTGGCGCAGTGGTTGAGAGTCCGCCTGCCGATGCAGGGGACACGGGTTCTTGCCCTGGTCCGGGAAGATCCCACATGCCGCAGAGCGGCTGGGCCCGTGAGCCATGGCCGCTGAGCCTGCGTATCCGGAGCCTGTGCTCCGCAACGGGAGAGGCCACGACAGTGAAAGACCCGTGTACCACAAAAAAAAAAAAAAAGAAAGAAAGAAAGA
Organism: Neophocaena asiaeorientalis asiaeorientalis; assembly: GCF_003031525.2. Classification (NCBI taxonomy): domain Eukaryota; kingdom Metazoa; phylum Chordata; class Mammalia; order Artiodactyla; family Phocoenidae; genus Neophocaena; species Neophocaena asiaeorientalis. The sequence continues at coordinate 4,225,838 of NW_020174156.1, read as the reverse complement.
TTCAAGGTCTGTTCCACTTCCTTTGATCTCATCCCCTTATTGCCTTTTAAAAATCACCGTTACTTGGTGTTTTAAAACGAATATACTAAAAACTGAATATGATAAAAAAAAATACAGACCAGTTCTTTGGAAAAGGGAAGACAGAACAGACTGAAGGGCAGAAAAAAAAATGCAGTAAAAATAAGCCCAAAGAAAGTTTTGTAAAAATATTGCAGATTTCTTCACTGAACTCTTTGAGATGTCATTGATTCAAATGTTACTTACCCTAGTCACAAGACTTCATTCTACTGAATATCACTTGCTATGTCCCTAGGCTAGCATTTATTAATTTTTTAATTTGAAAAAATTTTAAACATCTTTATTGGAGTATAATTGCTTTACAATGGTGTGTTAGTTTCTGCTTTACAACAAAGTGAGTCAGCTATACATATACATATATACCCATATCTCCTCCATCTTGCATTTCCCTCCCACTCTCCCTATCCAACCCCTCTAGGTGGTCACAAAGAAACAAGCTAATCTCCCTGTGCTGTGTGGCTGATTCCCACTAGCTATCTATTGTACGTTTGGTATTGAGGTAAGTTCCCTCTATGCCTACTTTCTGGAGGGTTTTTATCACAAATGGTTGTTAAATTTTATTGGAAGCTTTTTCTGCATCTATTGAGATGATCATATGGCTTTTCTCCTTCAGATTGTTAATATGGTTTATCACACTGATTGATTTGCATATATTGAAGAATCCTTGTATTCCTGGGATAAACCCCACTTGATCATGTTTTATGATCCTTTGAATGTGCTGGTGGATTCTGCTTGCTAGTATTTTGTTGAGGGTTTTTGCAACTATGTTCATCAGTGATATTGGCCTGTAGTTTTCTTTCTTTGTGACATCTTTGTCTGGTTTTGGTATCAGGGTGATGGTGGCCTTGTAGAATGAGTTTGGGAGGGTTCCTCATATATTTTCTATTTCTTCCTTGTTCAGTCTCGGAAGGTTGTGCTTTTCTAAGAATCTGTCCATTTCTTCCAGGTTGTCCATTTTGTTGTCATATAGTTGCTTGTAGTAATCTCTCATGATCCTTTGTATTTCTGCAGTGTCAGTTGTTACTTCTTTTTCATTTCTAATTCTATTGATCTTCTCCCTTTTATTCTTTATGAGTCTGGCAAATGGTTTATCAATTCTTTTTATCTTTTCAGAGAACCAGCTTTTAGTTTTATTGATCTTTGCTGTTGTTTCCTTCATTTCTTTTTCATTTATTTCTGATCTGATCTTTATGATTTCTTTCCTTCTGCTAACTTTGGGGTTTTTTGGTCTTTCTTTCTCTAATTGCTTTAGGTGTAAAGTTAGGTTGTTTATTTGAGATGTTTCTTGTTTTTGAGGGAGGACTGTATTGCTATAAACTTCCCTCTTAGAACAGCTTTTGCTGCATCCCACAGGTTTTGGATTGTGTTTTCATTGTCATTTTTTTCTATGTAGTTTTTGATTTTCTCTTTGATTTCTTTAGTGATCTTTTGGTCATTTAGTAATGTATTGTTTAGCCTCCATGTGTTTGTGTTTTTTACAGATTTTTTCCTGTAATTGATTCTAGTTTCATAGCATTGTGGTTAGAAAAGATACTTGGTGCAATTTCAATTTTCTTAAGTTTACCAAGGCTTGATTTGTCATCCAAGGTATAATCTATCCTGGAGAATGTTCCATGAGTACTTGAGAAGAAAGTGTATTCTGCTGTTTTTGGATGGAATGTCCTATAAATACCAATTAAGTCCATCTTGTTTAATGTATCATTTAAAGCTTGTGTTTCCTTATTTATTTTCATTTTGGATGATCTGTCCATTGGTGGACAGTGGGGTGTTAACGTGTCCTACTATGATTGTGTTACTGTCAACTTCCCCTTTTATGGCTGTTAGCATTTGCCTTTTGTGTTGAGGTGCTCCTATGTTGGGTGCATAAATATTTACAATTTTTATATCTTTTTCTTGGATTGATCCCTTGATCATTATGTAGTGTCCTTCTTTGTCTCTTGTAATAGAATTTATTTTAAAATCTATTTTGTCTGATAAGAGAATTGCTACTCCAGCTTTCTTTTGATTTCCATTTGCATGGAATATCATTTTCCATTCCCTCACTTTCAATCTGTATGTGCCCCTAGGTCTGAAGTGGGTCTCCTGTAGACAGCATATTTATGGGTCTTATTTCTGTATCCATTTAGCCAGTCTTTGTCTTTTGGTTGGAGCATTTAATCCATTTACATTTAAGGTAGTTATCGATATATATGTTCCTATTACCATTTTCTTAATTATTTTGGGTTTGTTATTGTAGGTCTTTTCCTTCTCTTGTGTTTCATGCCTAGAGAAGTTCCTTTAGCAGTTGTTGTAAAACTGGTTTGATGGTGCTGAATTCTCTTAGTTTTGCCTGTCTGTAAAGATTTTAATTTCCCTGTCGAATCTGAAGGATATCCTTTCTGGGTAGAGTATTCTTGGTTGTAGGTTTTTCCCTTTCTCCACTTTAAATTTATCCTGCCACTCCTTTCTGGCTTGCAGAGTTTCTGCTGAAAGGTCAGCTGTTAACCTTATGGGGATTCCCTTTTATGTTATTTGTTATTTTTCCCTTGCTGCTCTTTATATTTTTTCTTTGTATTTAATTTTTGATAGTTTGATTAATATGTGTCTTGGCGTGTTTATCCTTGGATTTATCCTGTATGGGACTCTCTGAGCTCCTGGACTTGATTGACTATTTCCTGTCCCATATTAGGGAAGTTTTCAACTATAATCTCTTCAAATATTTTCTCAGTCCCTTTCTTTTTCTCTTCTTCTTCTGGGACCCCTATAATTCGATTGTTGGTGCATTTAATGTTGTCCCAGAGGTCTCTGAGACTGTCCCCAATTATTTTCATTGTTTTTTCTTTGTTTTGCTCTTTGGTAGTATTTCCACTACTTTATCTTCCAGGTCACTTATCTGTTCTTTTGCCTCAGTTATTCTGCTATTGATTCCTTCTAGAGAACTTTTAATTTCAATTATTGTGTTGTTCATCATTGTTTGTTTGCCCTTTAGTTCTTCCAAATCCTTATTAAATGTTGCTTGTATTTTCTCCATTCTATTTACAAGATTTTGGATCACCTTTACTATCATTACTCTGAATTCTTTTTCAGGTACACTGCCTATTTCCTCTTCATTTGTTTCATCAGGTGGGTTTTTACCTTGCGCCTTCATCTGCTGTGCATTTCTCTGTCTTCTCATTTTGCTTAACTTACTGTGTCTCCTCTCCCCTGGCTGCAGGTTCATATTTCCCATTGTTTTTGGTGTCTGCCTCCAGGGGCTGAGGTTGGTTCAGTAAGTGTGTAGGCTTCCTGGTGGAGGGCACTGGTGCCTCTGTTCTCGTGGATGAGGCTGGCGCTTTTCTTTCTGTTGGGTAGGACTGCGTCTGGTGGTGTGTTTTGGGGTGTCTGTGATCTTATAATGATTTTAGGCAGCGTCTCTGCTAATGGTAGGTTTGTGTTCCTGTCTTGTAGTTGTTTGGCATAGGGTGTCCAGCATTGTAGCTTGCTGATCGTTGAGTGGAGCTGGGTCTTAGCATTGAGATGGAGATCTCTGGGAGAGCTTTCATCATTTGATATTATGTGGAGCTGGGAAGTCCCTGGTGGACCAATGTTCAGACTTGGCTCTCCCACCTCAGAGGCACAGGCCTGACACCGGGCCTGAGCACCGAGACCCTGTCAGCCACATGGCTCAGAAGAAAAGGGAGGGAAAAAAAAGAATGAAAGAAAAAAAATACAATAAAATAGTTAAAATTAAAAAATTATTAAAAATAAAAATAGAAAAAAGAAAGAAAGAAGCAAGCAACCAAACCAAGAAACGAATCCACCAATGATAACAAGTGCTAAATACCATACTAAAAATATATATATATATATATATATAAAAGGAAGAGAGCAACAAAATCAATAAAAAACATCTACCGGTGATAACAAACTATAAATACTAAACTAAGATAAACATAAGACCAGATGCAGAAAGCAAACCCCAAGTCTACAGTTGCTCTCAAAGTCCAGTGATTGAATTTTGGGATGATTCATTGTCTTTTCAGGTATTCCACAGATGCAGGGTACA
>NW_020174156.1:4221441-4221722 GCF_003031525.2 Neophocaena asiaeorientalis asiaeorientalis | reverse complement strand
AAAAAAAGAATGAAAGAAAAAAAATACAATAAAATAGTTAAAATTAAAAAATTATTAAAAATAAAAATAGAAAAAAGAAAGAAAGAAGCAAGCAACCAAACCAAGAAACGAATCCACCAATGATAACAAGTGCTAAATACCATACTAAAAAACAAACAAACAAACAACAACAACAAAAAAAACCGGACAGACAGAACCCTAGGACAAATGGGAAAGCAAAGCTATACAGACAAAATCACACAAAGAAGCATACACATACACACTCACAAGAAGAGGAAAAG
>NW_020174156.1:4219234-4220755 GCF_003031525.2 Neophocaena asiaeorientalis asiaeorientalis | reverse complement strand
ATATATATATAAAAGGAAGAGAGCAACAAAATCAATAAAAAACATCTACCGGTGATAACAAACTATAAATACTAAACTAAGATAAACATAAGACCAGATGCAGAAAGCAAACCCCAAGTCTACAGTTGCTCTCAAAGTCCAGTGATTGAATTTTGGGATGATTCATTGTCTTTTCAGGTATTCCACAGATGCAGGGTACATCAAGTTGATTGTGGAGATTTAATCTGCTGCTCCTGAGGCTGCTGGGAGAGATTTCCCTTTCTCTTCTTTGTTCCCACAGCTTCCGGGTTTCAGCTTTGAATTTGGCCGTGCCACTGCGTGTAGGTCGCCTGAGGGCATCTGTTCTTCTCTCAGACAGGACTGGGTTAAAGGAACAGCTGATTAGGGGGTTCTGGCTCACTGCGGCTGGAGGGAGGGAGAGGTATGGATGCGGGGCGAGCCTGTGTTGGCAGAGGCCAGCATGACCTTGCACCAGCTTGAGGTGCACCGTGCGTTCTCCTGGGAAAGTTGTCCCTGGATCACGGGACCCTGGCAGTGGTGGGCTGCACAGGCTCCCAGGAGGGGAGGTGTGGATAGTGACCTGTGCTTGCACATAGGCTTCTTGGTGGCTGCAGCAGCCGACTTAGTGTTTCATGCCCGTCTCTGGTGTCTGCGCTGATAGCCGCAGCTCGCTCCCATCTCTGGAGCTCATTTAGGTGGTTCTCTGAATCCCCTCTCCTCACGTACCCCGAAACAGTGGTCTCTTGCCTCTTTGGCAGCTGCAGACCTTTTCCAGGACTCCCTCCCGGCTAGCTGTGGTGCACTGGCCCCCTTCGGTCTGTGTTCACTCAGCCAACCCCAGTCCTGTCCCTGGGATCTGACTTCTGAAGCCCGAGCCTCAGCTCCCAGCCCCCACCCATCCCGGCGGCTGAGCAGAGAAGCCTCTCGGGCTGGTGAGTGCTGGTTGGCACCTATCCTCTGTGCGGGAATCTCTCCACTTTGCCGTCTGCACCCCTGTTGCTGTGCTCTCCTCTGTGGCTCTGAAGCTTCCCCACTGCCACCCACTGTCTCCGCCAGTGAAGGGGCTTCCTAGTGTGTGGAAACCTTTCCTCCTTCACAGCTCCCTCCCAGAGGTGCAGGTCCCGTCCCTATTCTTTTGTCTCTGTTTTTACTTTTTTCTTTTGCCCTACCCAGGTACGTGGGGAGTTTCTTGCCTTTTGGGAGGTCTGAGGTCTTCTGCCAGCGTTTGGTAGGTGTTCTGTAGGAGTTGCTCCACATGTAGATATATTTCTGATGTATTTGTGGGGAGGAAGGTGATCTTCACGTCTTAGTCCTCTGCCATCTTGAAGGTCTCCCCCCCAGCATTTGTTTTTAAGAATCATTTTCTGGTCATATTTCTTGTCTGAAAAGCTGTGCTGACTTACATTCCAGGACAATAAAATAGTTGCCTGCTGCTGTTGCTGGGATATTCGCTCAATTAATGAAATTAATAAAAGTTTGGGAACATGCTTGAGATTAAATGTCAAATTAGAGGCCTGTAAC
>NW_020174156.1:4179237-4218241 GCF_003031525.2 Neophocaena asiaeorientalis asiaeorientalis | reverse complement strand
CCCTTTTTTTTTTTTTTTGAGGTACGCGGGCCTCTCACTGTTGTGTCCTCTCCCGTTGCGGAGCACAGTCTCTGGACATGCAGGCTCAGTGGCCATGGCTCACGGGCCCAGCCGCTCCGTGGCATGTGGGATCTTCCCAGACCGGGTCACGAACCCGTGTCCCCTGCATCGGCAGGCGGACTCTCAAGCACTGAGCCACCAGTGAAGCCCCCTAACTTTTTAACAGAGAAAATCATGATAAAATTTGTTTCCAGAACTCTAGAGTTGATATAGAATTTGGCCTTAAGATACTTCCCTTTGAATCTGACTTTTGCCCTTTACTTTTATGTGAATCAGGGCAAGCCCTTTAATTTCCATGTGCTTCAATTTTCTCATCAATTAAATGGGACTTATAACAGCTACCTCACAGGGATGCCATTAAGTTCAGTTATTTGAAAGTTTTTGTTTTTTTTTTTAACACTGTAAGGCATCATACAAATGCTAGGTAGAAGTATGGTTATTGTTTATCAAGATCAAATCCTATCAGAAAAATCTAATCTCATTTAGGGCAGGAGGACAGTTTTGCTTCCAATAGATGTCATTTCCCTTGACCTTGGTAATTTTTCTATAAATTGAGCTTTGTTGCACAATATCAACCCTTATAGGAATATGGCTGAGAGCACATACTGTTCCTCGGTGTGTTTCTAACACCTGGTTGGAAACATAATCTGAGAATGGTCCTTAAAAATAAATGGTGGCCCTGGAAGGTAACAAGTGATGTTTGGTAGGAAGAAGTCTCACCAAGGCAAGTTTCAGTCAATGACACACAAAGAGTTCAATGAGACTATTAAGTTATTTAAGTATACCTATGACAAGATTGTATGAACTGGGTTCTATTACTTTGGTAAAAGATTCAGAATTCAAAGTGAGCTTGGTGGTTTAGAAAAGAGATCAGAAATAGAATCAATAAAGTTTTGTCTAACTAGGAGCAGAGGTAGACACAGGATGGGAGGAAGGCCCAAATATGCCCATATTTATGGGGCGAAAGACTGGGCTATGTGTGAGGAGGCAGAAAGAGCGAGTGATGTTCTGGGTAGTTATGAGATTGCTGTGAGTCAGCAAGGCAGCATTGCAGTTAGAAAGGGAGCTGAGTGCTGCAGGGCACAACAGGAAGGTGGCATGGAGGAAACCTGAAGGTGTACCTTCTCTTAGAGGGAGAACTGGCCAGGCAACAATGGATGGCTAATTTGGGGAGCCTTGTGGTCTTCACAGCTCAGAATTCTGCCTTGGATTAAATATCTATAAATATTTGTTCTCCTACCTACCTGATTTCTTCTGCAGAGGGTTAAGATGGGAGCCATAGGGATGAATTACATATGGGAGAGTGCAGTTATCTAAAATGTGGATGCTATGCCCCATCCATCTTAACCCTTTTATTAAAAAATTGTGAGTTGTTTAGAAATCTTCAAAATATTTTAATGGCACCCTAATTTTCAGCCCCTATCATTTCTTGTATGAATAACTGCATCAGTTTACTATTCACAGGGGCACTGTGCATAGAGACCATTGCACTGCCTGTCTTGTCTAAGCTCACTTCCTTCCCAGACAGCCCCATTCCCTTCTGTCTGCCTGCTGAACTGCTCTTCATCCTTCAGGTCTCAGCCCAAGTCTCACTCCTGTGTGAAGCCCTTTTTGACCTTCCCGGGAAGAGTTACATCCTTTGTGCTTGCCTCTGCTGCATCTTGTACATTCCCCTGTTAGAGGCTCATTAATCACCGTGGATAGATTTAGAATGTGAGCTTCTTGAAGGTTTGCATAAAATCTTATTCATCTTTGTATTGTTATCACCTGGCGCATGGTGTGTGTTCAATAAATATTTATTGAATGATTAAATGAAGGCGTGAATGAAGGTAAGTATATAAGTACAAGATTTACTGTGGCCGGGTTTAAAAAAAGCCTGGTATTTAACTCAAAGAAAGAACCTCCAACTTGTTCCTTCCCTAGTGTGTACCCACACGTAGGCAGCGTATAGTATTTTAAGCTGAATTTTTAGAGTTTCCAGTGAACTATAAGACAGAAGTCTTTGCTAGTAACAACTATGCATAGCCTTTCCTCCCTTCACCTGCAGGGGAAGAGCTAGACAGTCCCTTTCAACTTTAAGAACCTTTATCATCTCATGGTAAGCTCTAGCACTTACTATTCTTTGGCTTGCAACAGTTTGCTGAGGGTCCATGATGGAGACAGAATCAGCCTGAAGGGCACAATTCCGCCTTCAGCAACCTGCAAGAGGTTTCCCCTGTTGAAATGATCCAAAAGCTTAACAAGTGATAAAATTTTCATATTGTCATAGTCACCTCACAATGAAGATGATTGTGAAGCCAGCACTTGTATTTTTGAATGCTGCACTGCATAAATGTGTCTTTTTGATTCTGTAAGTCTCTTTTCCCATGGCAAGTTTGATCAGAGGGAAACAAAATAATCTTTACCATAGTGTTGTCTCCAAATGTTCTGTTTCTGTCCTTTGAGTGAAGCATTTGATGCTTGTTGAGGATTTTAATGATCTGACTCTGAAGTTGCTCATCTCTGAGACGTGATTCCCACCATCCACTACCATTTTTGTTTCAGAAACAAACACAGCAACAGAAAACTGCATTGTTTGCCTAATGGCATGTGTTAAAAACAACAGAAAATCTCCCTCTTTTCCTCCAGCTTGTTTTTAATATTAATCTTTCCATGAGTACATTCAGCTATCTTTAATGTTGTCAACATGTTCCTAACAGGCTGACTGCAGTGTTAACAAACATGTGCAGCAGGAAATCTCCAGCCTGACAGTTAGAGAAGACTCCCCTCCAAACAGTGAGCTTAAAAAGCACATATTAGTTAATTTTTTTTAAAAAACCTCAGACTCTCAACAAGTTTATTAACATTATGATTTAATTGTGTATTTAGAAATGTCACGGTTTTTACAGTGCCTCATGTTTTTATTAGTCCTTTTATTAACAAATGAGTTATGGATATTTTAATTTATAGCTGAATTCTTAAGAGTGTAGAAGATATATTTCATCAGTCACATAATAAGCCCTCAGTGAGGGGTCTGGAAGTGGTGAGAGCATGAGCTTGGGAGTCAGGCTCACCTGAATCTGAATTATAGCTCTGCAATGTTCTAGCTTCATGACTGGGGAAGGAGCTGCTTTGTGCTTCCGCTTCCCATTTATGAAATAAGGTTGACATTATCTCCTTTGTAGAGTTATTGTCAAAGTTAAACATTACTACAACTAAAACTCTTAGTACAATTTTAGATACATAGTAAATTCTTGGTAAATGATGATGATGGAGGAGTTGATGATGCAATTTTTCAGCAGGTAGGGTTCATCCTGACAAGCACATTCCTTGACTGTTTGGAGAACTCAAATCCTATTCATAAAAACAAATTCCACCTCTTAGGATGGGAAGGATTGAAAGGTTTTCATGGTGTTAATTTTCACATTTCTTGAAAACCACAAAACAGCTGAAAGTGTCCCTGTTTAGACTTTCTAATAACAGCATTGAGGATAGAAAGCCCATTCTATGTAAATCTAGACAGTGCATTTATCATTTATTTTCTGAATGTCAAAATACATGTCTTGGGCCTTTATTTAAACACTTGGGTGATAATTAAATTGCAGGAGTATCCACAGCCATTTGTGTTTGGGTGACCTTCTCGTAGTCTTGAATACCACGTAAACACATATTCTGACAAATAATTATATTTGGGAGAAATTTACAAAAGAGGATCAAGAGGATCAGTAGAAATAAAACAAAAAGGTGTTGCTATTTTAAGGTAATTAATATTTTAGGTTCCTTGCAGTAAAAATAGGACTTCACCAGATGGCAGATGTCTTTTTGGTTAGTAATGTCATGCTGTATTTCGAATGAAGAGATGCCAGGGGGAGGAGTTGTTGAGAACAGCTTTTTCACATCACACCAAGGCATGCAATATGGGGGTTGGGAATGGAGGAGGAAATGAATGAACAAGGAAGGTATTTTTATTGCATAAGCACATGAACTTTGTTTTCTTGAGAAAATGCAACTTTTTCACATGAAATTGGACACATGAAGGTGGTGGAATTCTGTGCCAGGTGTATGTGTTTGAGATGGAGCAATGCAAAGACAATAACATTCCTGACATCTAAGAGCAGGGATCTTCAAGGTGGCTAAGAGAATGCCTCCTGAGGAGCCTTCCAGGGACAGGATGGAGACACAGGACAGCAGTTTCCCCTGCCCCGGACTCCTCTGTGTTATTCTTTTGCATCACTCATGGATTGATGTGAGACTCTTGTAAGCCCCTGGGAAAAGCACTGGGGACACAAAAGTATCCCCAGATAGCTCAGAACCTGTTTGAGACAGTAGAATTTAGCTCCCATTTACAGACAGGAACCAAGGCTAGAACAAGGCCATGATCTCTTCACTATGGCAGCTGGTGGCAGTTGGACTTGAGCTCAAGGTTTTTCTCAATTTGATATTCTCAATCCTTTCCACACTGCCTTGTGGGGGCACTAGGGAACCAAATGGCTGAACCATGGAAAGGCCTCAGGGACAATAATAGCTGACATTTATTGAATGCCTACTATGTGCCAGAATCCTTACATGTGCAATCTCTGCTCCCTTGTAAAGCCCTCAAGATAGGCGTTACCTCCATTGCATTGGAACCACAGGGAACTGAGAATAATAGTGGTTGAATAATTAGCTCAGAGTTGCACTGAGCTATCATTTAAACTCATATCTTTCTGGAGCCAAAGCCCATGCTCTTCCCATGATATGACATCGTTCTTTAGGGCATGCCTATATCTTCTGACCTGTTCTCATTCATCAAGGTGAGGATGAGAGGAAATATGCATGGTTATATAAGATTCTACATCCAGATGTCAATGTGGCCCCAAAATATGAAGTATGTGTTGTTATTTCCTATCTTGTTTTGTCATGGTGAAGCAGGGTAGTATGTGGAAAGGACACTAATTGGGAAGTTAGGCCATGAAGTTGCACCACTACAAAGCTGTGGCCTTGGATAAATCATTTAATCTCCCTCGCCCCCTGTGCCCCAGGTACTTCAAATAAAAATGAGGCGTCAACTAAATTACTATATTGTTATATTTTCTTTCAGGTCTAATACTCAATGATTTTTAAAAGACCTCAAAACTCTTCACTAACATAAACCTGCACCCCCTACCAACCACCCTGTTTTCCTGTGAAAAGATTAGGGTACACATATAGCAGGTAACTTATTTCAGATCCATTTTGGGTGCAAATAGACTATTGCCCTCCTGTTGAGTCCTCCATGATGCTACAAGTAGATTCAGGAGCACACTTTACAAATAATTACCAATATTCATGGAGATAATTAACTTACACAGGTATTTGGAGACATAATACAATGCTTGGAAATATCACCTGATGCCAGAAATGTTTACTGAAAATTTATTTCCCCAGTCAGCTGAGGCATGAGAGAGAAAGAGAAGATACTTTCATGGTTTTATGTGCTCTGTGGGTACATTCTTGGAAATCTCCTTAGCTTTATTATTTGCTTTCTAGACTGATTAATTCTGTTGAGAAAATTAAGTAAGCAAATGCTAGCAAAAGAATTAAAAACTCTAAAATGCCCATGTTAACATATGTTATCATGAGGAGACTGTTAATAGCTGCCGATTTATCAAATACCTCCTAACTTCAGATTCTCTACACCTATCATGACCACTCTTCAAGGTAACCTTTTAAGGTAGGCATTGTCATCATTTTTTTTTTTAATCAGCTTGAATGAGATATAATTCACTTTGTCATCTATTTTTTATCAACAAGGATTAAAAATCTTACAGAATTTATGTTATATGCTCAAAGGAACCTCTTGTTTATGGTAAAAAAAAAAATACTACATGAGCCCAGACCTATTTTACTAAAAGGCCTGTGTGTTGTCCATTATGTTCCCTTTGAAGGAGAGAACATGACCACTGGAGGGTGAGAAAGGGTGAGTGTTGTGAGATTAGCAATCTAGTTCGCTCTGTGCATGCAGAGGGCGGGACGACTTATGCCAGAGCATGAGGATTTGTGGTGGGCTGTGGAAGGGCATGGCTTCCAGCTGTACACTGGTGCTCTGCAAGCATTTCCCTTAAATCCTGTACATATGTTTTTTGTTTTCTTTTGCTCATTGCCCACTGTTACAAAATCTTAGAGCCACCAATATTTAGAGGTTATCTGGTTCAATCCTCAATTTTACAAATGAGATTATGGACACTCAGGGAGAAGAAGTAACTTACTCAAGGGCCCATACTCATCTGAGGTTGACTTGAGGTGGAATCCAGATGGTCATATTGAATTTTTCATACTCTGTTCCCTACTTCTTTCGTCCTCTTTAACACTTGATCTGCTTGGGTGATAGTAGACTCAAACCTTTGGAGCATGGTAATACCAAACTTTATCAACTGCCGTGTAATAGAACTGCAAGTATGTGTCCCAAATAAAACTTTTGAAGAATCTGTCTTTTTATGGGGGAAACAAGTTGGTTGCATTATGTTTAGTCTAGGTATTTTAGAACAAAGAAAGCATCTTTTACTACTGCCTCTAGCAGAATAACTTAGTAGGAAGTTCATGATTTGAATATATTAAACAATTTGGAACACAGTGGTTTCTATCTAAAGATAGACCAAAGAAAAATTTCTCACCTAGAACATTTATTTTCTCTCTACATTATGAGTGCTCAGCGCAATCAGCAAATTCATGTTTCCTAACCAACCCATACCTTTGATATTTTAGGAAAATATTGTTATTATGCTTCTGATTATCCTCCCGTGTTCTTGCCTCTGCTTCTCTACTTTTGCTCTGGCCTCTGTTTATGTTTTATTTGTTTTTTTTAAAAAAGAAACATACATAACAAAAATCGTCCATTATGTAAATGAAAATAATTTGAAGGTTTTTTACTTGATGTATTAATAGTCTACATGAAACCTTCTTTAAGATTGTTTTTTACTCCTTAGGTCATGCCACATTATTGTTTAGCATTTTCAGTTTAATTTTTTATTAAAATAATATTGTCACAGATTGTTTTCTCTGGCAGTAAACACTGAGATGAAATTTGGGGTATGTATTAGTTTCCTAGTGTGGCTATAGCAAAGAGCCACAAACTGGGTGACTTAAATGACAGAAATGTATTGTCTCACCATTCTGGTGGCTGGAAGTCTAAGATCAAGGTGCAGCAGGGTTGGTTCCTTCTGAGGGCTAAAGGGAAAGATCTGCTCCAGGTCCCTCCCCTAGCTCTGGTGGTTTGCAGGCAGTCTCTGGCATTCCTTGGCCTGGACATCATTACTCCAATTTCTGCCTTCATCTTCACAGAGTATTCTTCCTGTGTGCATGTTTGTGTCCAAGCTTCCCCTTTTATAAGTCCACAAGTCATATTGGATTAAAGCCTGCCCTACTTCAGGGTGAACCCATCTTAACTAGTTATAACTGCAATGATTCTATTTCCAAATAAGGTCATAGTCTTAGGTACTAGAGGTTAGGGTGTCAACATGTAAATTGGGGGGGGCACAATTCAACCCACAAATGGTATAAAATGTATACCTATCAGGGAAAGTTGCAAGAAGCAGCACAGGGCAGAGGAAGAGGTTAAACTGTGTCGCAGACCCCACAAAGCCTCAGACCATCTGACAACTAGCTTTGGAACAAATATTGCCCATTCAAGTGTCCTTCGAGATGCCTTTACACCCTGACTGTCTCAGTCATCAGGTGTGGGCTGCCTGGGAATGGCTTGGCCTCGGGCAAAGGCATCTCTCTGAGTAGAGGCAGACCCTGAAGGAGCTGACAGCTGAAGGCTGGCTGTATATGGCACCTCATCTGGACAGCAAGTCCTTCCATGCAGGGGTATCTGGGTGGTGCATCTCCATGTCTACCACAAATATAGTAAGTATTGCCGCTAGGAAGCTTAAAGAGAAACCCTAATCTCAAAAATATTAATCTTATATAAATATCTCTCTTTCCTGCTTAAATGCCTAAAATGTTCTTGATTGCCTATAGGTTAAGATATAAATCCTCTAATCTGGCTCTCAAGGCACTTTGCCTTGGACTCAAATCTGTTGCTGTCTCTCTCTCCTCTTCAACAGAATCCTTTGTTCTAGCCAAGCTAATTTTTCTCTATGTGGGACCTAACCTTCCCATTCTTGCCTCCATTGCTTTACTCAAGTGAAACTCCTTCCTTAATATCCTTTACTTGTTGAGGAATAACAGAGATGGAAAGGGCAGATTCCAATCCAATTGGAAAACCCTCGAAGGCCAGACTAAGGTTTGAAATTAAGTCTATAGTCTAATCTAAGGGTTGACAAAATATAGCTCGAAGATCAAATCTAGCCCACCATCTGTTATTGTAAATAAAGTTTTATCAGAACATAGCCATGCCCTTTTGCTTACATACTTTCTCTGGCTATTACTAAGCTTCAACTTTGCTTAATAGTAGAGTTGTGTAGTTACAACAGAGACTGTGTGGCTCACAGAGCCTAAAATGTTTACTATCTGGCCCGTTGCAGAAAAAGTTTGCTGAGCCTCTAATCCAACCCTTCCTTTGTAGTAGAAAAAGTACATTTCTCATGAAGTTCTCTGGATGGTTCCTGCCCTAAATGATCTCTACAACCTCTAAACTAATAAGGTGCATAGCAATTTTTCTGTGTTGGTATTTGTGCTTCTGAGGTTTATGTCCTGTGATATTGTGATTTATAAGAAATGTATATTTGGTCTTCATCTGCTTCTGGCACAGAGCTCCTAAAACCCTTGGAATTTCTTAAGTGTTGAGAGGGATAAAGGTGTCCTTTGTTATGTTAACAAAGTCACTTTAGGTCTCCTAAGAATGGGGGCTGGCTGTCAGGGGAACTAGGTGACTAGAGGGTTGGAGATTTCTGTATCCCTGCCTCTGGGGAGAGGAGAGGGGGACTGGAGGAGTTCAGTCACCAATGGCCAATGATTGAATCAATCATGCCTATGTAATGAAGCCTCCATAAAACCCCAAAAGGTTAGCGTTCAGAAGGCTTCCTGTTTGCAGAACACATGGAAATTTGGGGAGTGTCGACCCCAGAGAGCATGAAAGCTTGGCACACCTTTCCACATACCTTGCCCTAAGCATCTCTTCCATTTGGCTGTTCCTGAGTTATATACATTTATAATAAACCAGTGATCTAGTAAGTAAAATGTTTCTCTGAGTTCTGTGAACTGCTCTAGTAAACTAATCAAGTCCAAGGAGGCAGTTGGTGGAACCTCCAATCTATAGCCAGTGGTGCAGAAGCACTGGTGACAACTGGTGCTCATTGTGTATTGATAGGCAATGCTGTCTGTGGGTAGATACTGTCAGAATAAAGTTGAATTGTAGGACATTCAGCTGGTGTCCAAGAATCACTTGGTGTGAGGAAAAAACCCACACATTGAAACTTGTGTCAGAATTGTAGTCCCATAGCCCCAACCAGACTGCAAGCTTCCTGTGAGCAGAAACTGTGCCTTTATTTCATTTTGGATTTTTCACAGTGCTTAGCATGTAACCTCTGTTGGTTACATGGAGATTAGTGTCATTTGCTTGAGAGGCAGTTTGTTGGAGTGTGGAAAAATGGTCTTTGGAGTTCAGTAGATCCATGTCCTCCATCATATGTGTGTCACCTTGGGAAAAAGATACATTGTCTCTCTCAGCCTCAGACTTCTGCTCGGCCCTGCTATAGCTGTCACAATTTTGAGACTAAAGAGCCTTACAAGTAGGTGGTAGTTGACCTAGAAGACAGTCTTTTGTTCCAAGCCAAGGAGATACATAACAGCCCGCATGCTAAAGCAGAGCTGAGTAGAGGGCACTGTGTGGAGGGTATTGCAGGATTAATTCATCCACCTCATGGGGCTCCTGCAAGAATGAGGAGGAATGGAGAGTGTTTTGAACTTTCTCAGCGGGGTGTTAATGGCAGATGGAAAGTGATAGCCCTCTGTGGGGAGGGAGCATCCCTCTCTTTGCAAGATGTTTGTCTTCCTCATTCCCAGCCTACTGCCACTGTTTTGGCCATCATGATGGCCTGTGCACATTTCCAAATGGCCCCCAAGGGTCACTACTACCTTGGCTGAGAACCACTGGACATAGTTCAAACATTACTGGGGGGTTCTGGCTGTGTCTTAGAGAACGCTGAGGAGAGCGAGTTGGGGTTGAGGAGACTTCCGGCAGAACAGCTCTACTTTTATTTGTTTTATATCACTGAGATTTTGTTTGAAAAGATACCTACATCTAAAGTTTTTGAAAATAGAAATGCTGTTGTACAATTGAAATCAAACATTGCTTAACTGCAAAGGCTGAACTCTGAACAGTGTCAGATCAAGGCTGAGAAAGGGTCCATTCAACTCAAGAGCAGGATAAGAAAAGAATGAAGGAGTCTTACCCTATCAAGACCAATAGACCCTCCCCTGTCCTCTAGAAATGGATAAAAACACCGGCATCTTATTGCAACCTAATGACAATAATAATGTACATTCAGCACCAGTTGCGAACAATATAGTACATATATATAATTTCTACACTTATAACAATTTGGCATGGTAGGTATTATAGAGGCAAAATAGTCTCATGGAAGTTGAACAATGTCCCTGCACTCACGTAGCTAGTGACTGAACCTGGAATTAAACCCGTAATTTACTCTAAAAGCCATGTACTTTCTACTCTATCAAGTTATGATATGATATTATTTGTAATTTGTTCTTCACCTAACATTTCAAATAAAATATTTGTATTGGGCATGTTGGTATGTTTGCTTAATTCTAAAAGATTGTGGGTGATATATTGAATATGAGAATTTAGGTTTTTTCCTTCCTGTCAATCAACTTTTTGTCCTTCTAAAGGCTCCCTTCAGGTAGGTATGCAAAGGCACTGGCACTGGTAATAAACATTTGCCCTGTCCAGGTGCCCAGTTTGGACATGCCAAGCATGGGGCATATCCTTTAGAAGGGCATTTGAAGGGGCCCTCTTTCTGTGTCACTTATTACTCAGGGTTGATGCATGGATGTATGGATCAAACATCTCCACGGGGGCCAACGTTTCCTTTTAGTAAGTCTTAGGAATAGGTTTGGGAGGCAAATAAAGCACTGTTTGAAAACTGAGGACTTGTAATTTTCTAAGTCAGAATAAATGTGTGCCGCTTAAAAAAGTTCTGAGTCAGGCTTGTAGATGATTAAGTGTATTGCTATTGTTAAATAAACCAGACAAGTCAATTGATCCTCATCAATGGGATATGGGAATCTATCTTGCAAAATCAGCTAATGTATTTAATCATGCACGGAAGTTAGATGTGAGGCCTTTATGCGTACATCAATAATAAGCCATTTTTATGAAACTCAGATACAGGGTTTTCCCCTTCTTTTGCTCATAACACTTTCCTCCCATATGTTTCATCTTTGACAACGCAGCAGAGGCATGCAGTATTTCCCACTTATTTTCTGGCTTATCACATAGATCAGTTGTCTGGGAAATGCCATAAGGACATTTTTCTATTTTTACTTAGATTGCTTATACAAATTGCTCCGTCATTTCAGGATATGAAGTTCTGTGGGCACCTGTAGTTTATACGTTTGTTTTAGGGTTCATGGCGTTTTGGTATTTTATTGTCTTCTTTTTGAAATAAAGTATGTCATAATGAGTCTGGGCCAACCACCTAGACAAAACCATTTTGCCCAAAACTTCAGAAGTTTTACATTTTTCCCCTCGCTCTTTTTCACTATTTAGTGCCTCTTTTCATATGGTCACAGTAAAAAGTGGTCTAATGAAATGAAATCAAATTGTGATGCGAGTGAATATATTAGAAGGAGAAGAACACTGCACTTGCAGCTTAAAAAGCTGGATATTCTTTGCTTTTAATGTCTTTGTCCGACCTCTGGATTGGCTGAGTGGCATTAGGCAAATCATTGTTAGTCTGGGCTGAGGCGTTCTCACCTGAGTGTATTGGAACAGGGACAGCAGCTCCTGACAAGTGCATCCGCACTGCCTTGTCCTGTATCTGTGCTGGATGGTGTGGATCAGGCGTGGATCTAGGGCCCACAGGACCAGTGTCTGGCTTTATTGTCCTTTTCAATACAAATGACTAATTAAATGCAGGTTAAAAACAAGTTGTCATCTCTTGTCAATTAACTGGTTGGCGCTTTCCAGCTCGCCTTCATGAGTTGTAATGTGAGGTCCTCCTAGAAAGTTTTACATACGCAAAAAAACTATGGTGGAGCACAATACTTAATGAAAAATAAAAACTTGCTGACAGTAAAAAGTTATCTGAGTAGGAGAGAAAATTTGGGTGAGGACAAGTGGATGGGTTGAGGCTTTCTTGATATCCTCTAAATCATATGCTTTAAATATCATCCTATACTAGCTCCCTGTCAAATTTCATTCCATTTAGACATTTAAAAACTAAAGAATTTCAGTTGTTAACTTATGGTTAAAAGTTTTCCTATGACTTTAAAGACAATGAATCAAAATTCTGATCCCTATTTGATAAATATCTTGAGGATCTCATTAGAAATAATTATATCCCACCTCACTTTTTTGGGGTAGTGGGTAGTAGAAGAATTTCTAAAATATTCAGTGCCAATAAAGTAAACTTGCTTTTATATTTTAATTTTGACTTTTCAGCTAAAGTTCTGATGATGTTGAAATTCCCATGAATAATTTATAGTATCATTTAAATCCTTTTATTGAATGAGAGATAGATATTTCTAAGCTGGGCATGATTAATATCTCCCATATTAAACAATGAATAATAAAATAGTCCCTTATGTTGTATAGTACTTTATGATAGATAAATGCTGTCTAATATGTTTATTTTATTTCATTACCTTTTCATTTATTTCATCAATCAGGAGCCTATCACACTTTACAATAACCGCATTTTAGAATGGAGGAAAATTATGGGTAGAGTGGCTAAGCTAACTGTCCAAGGTCACACATATCTCCAGAGTGTCCTGGAGCAAGAACTTGAATCTAAGTTTCTGACCCTCTGTTCTGAGCTCTTTTGCCTACATTCTGCTTCTTTTTAAAAAAAATTATATTTTGGGTTAAATTACTCAGAATGTATTTAAATATGAATAAGAAGTAATAGGTTCTAATGGAGAAAAAATTGAAGAAATATTTTTTAAAAATGCAAAATTTTGGACAAATGTAAGAAATGTTTATTACTGTGGTTGGGTTTCTCAGTTTAAGAAGAGATGATACTGGCCTCAAACCCTCAGCTGATATGACTTGATACAAAGAGATGACATGCTCTTTGTATTTACTGTTAAGCATGTAAACATGCTGGGGACACAAACAAAACCTCCCCTGCTCGCCATTCTCTCTCTCTCTCTCTCTCTCTCTCTCTCTCACACACACACACACACACATTCCTCTCTTTCCCCCCAATTCTAATCCCTATTCTCTATCTGTTGGAGGAAGTATATTAGAGCTTATCTCAGGAAACACATATTCTCAGGTTGCCATTTATCTTGTATGAATTGGTAGCTTTGTTTGTTTCTCCTTTTGATGGGATTGTGGTCTTTTGTAAATTACAGGCAGAGCCAAAGAAAGCATTTGTTCTTTTCCCATATGCTGCTTTGTTTCTCTTGAACTCTGCCTCCCCTGTAAATTCAATAAAGCCAAATGACTCATCTAACATTATAATAATGTCACCCCAAACAAGCTAACTCCTCATGGTCTTACCAAGATCCTTGCTACCAGCGGCTTGTGAATTTTCCTGTATCCTCACTGGGATTGGACCCATACTAAATACTGGCCATATTTGTTGACTTGAATAGAACCCTTTGTTATAAAGGACATAAAAGGGTGCAAAACAGGAAGTGCTATAATGAAAAGAGTTCAAGCTTTGGAACTGGACTGACTGAGGGATTTACTTCTGACTCTATCATTTACTAGCTGATCTCATGCAAATACTGTTAACTTTTTTGAGACTCAGCTTTCCCATCTGGAAAACAGGAGTAATATTCTTATTGAATAGCACCTAACAAAGTTCCCAATGCATAACAGGTGCTCAAAAGCGATTGTGATTGTGATTATGTTATCGTTGTTGCTGTTGTTATTTTATTATTATTTGTTTGTTGTTAGCCCCAAATCCCAAATATGGAAAAGTCATAGAACTCAGCTATTTCTGTTTTGGCTGAGTTGAGAATGAAACATTTCCTGTAAGGAAGAGAGTCCATAAGTTCTGATCTTATTTCATAAGGTTGAGGAGAATCTTGTACTGGTATATGGAGTAAAATTTGATTTAGAATATTATATGGATTAACTTTATAATGACCCATAAGATTAATCTGCCCAAATGACACTCCCCCAGGAGCTGGTTAGTACAAGCAGCACAGCAGAATCCATTAACTCCCCTTTTAATCTAACCTTAATGTAAAGGTCAACGAGCAAATAGCATTTACCCTGTGGAATTTTGCTGTACATCCCACATGACTGAAGTGAACTGCTTATGGTGACAGGAAGCCTGAGGTCAGTGGAAGTTCCTTTTCTGCTTTACTTTTATAGAGCACTGTATGAGAAACACTTAAACCTGTCCCAGCTCATCAGATAGTCCCCCCCACCAGATATTCAGACTCTCCATTCACTTTTTTTGTTTTTTCTTATTGACTATTTAATTTATTTATCTTTCCAACACAAGGCAATAGGGTGCTGGAAAAATTCCTCCCTCCTCCCAAAGTTTCCCTATTTAGTTTCTTTTAAAAATTCTTGTAGTCAACTTTTTACTTTTGAAAATTAAATCTTTGACCTTTGGGAAGTAATAGTTCAAAACTTAAAAAAATTTTTGGATACATTATTAACTAAATCTCCCGTTCAAATATGAACATATCTGGGTTTCTTTTTCCAGCTTTTTCTCTCCCTGTGCATCTATTTGTGTTCATTTTTATCATAAAGCATGCCTTAATTTATCCAATAAATATGTTCCTAAAACAACCTTGTTTTGAATCTCTGTAACAGAAATAATGATACCAGGTAATATTTGTGGAATGGTTACCTTGCTAGCACTGGAGAAAAAAAGGCAGCTTAGATATAAGCTCTACCTTCATGTTGCTTACTGTCTAGTAGGAAAAGACAAACATTAATAAATGAGAGTAATAAAGTGTTCCAAATACTCTGATGACATTGACTACAGAACAGGGAGAGTATGAAGGCAGGAGTAGTTAATCCCAAATTCTTTATATGGTATTCAAGGCCCTTTGTGTTCTTGTACCAGCCTAATGCCTCAGTGGCATCCTTTATCATTTTCCCAACCCCACCCCTTCTCCCCACAAATACATGTAGGTACTCCATAGTGTATTGAATTGTATTCATTGCCACCCTATATTAAATTGTATTTTCATGTATGGCCATGCACAATTGCATTATTTTAATATTAGAATGACCTGAGGGTGTCTCTAACTTGGTAGGAAGCCTAGATCTTGAATGAGATTTGAATCCAAGCATCAGCGGAAAAAAATTAACATCTTCTAGGCAAGATGTTATTTCCTCATCGTGCATTTTGGAAATCACATTTCTAAAATAACCGCCCAATCAGTACCTGATTTCTTGAGCATAGTGCCTGAGGGAAAATCCTAAAGAACTCCATTTTATTAACCAATCCAAGGAGCTGGCAAATGCTCTCCCTGGAGGATTTTCTAAAAGCAGGGATCCAAGTCTCAGTGGTAAAGAGCGTGAGCACACAGACTCTCAGCATAACATTTTCTCTTATGGGACTCTGTGGGCAATAGGCCTGAAAACATCTATGTAGTTTCCACCACAAATTTTTTTTTTTTTTTTGCGGTACACGGGCCTCTCACTGTTGTGGCCTTTCCCGTTGCGGAGCACAGGCTCCAGACGCGCAGGCCCAGTGGCCACGGCCCATGGGCCCAGCCGCTCCACGGCATGTGGGATCCTCCTGGACCGGGGCACAAACCCGCGTCCCCTGCATCGGCAGGCGGACTCTCAACCGCTGTGCCACCAGGGAAGCCCACACCACAAATTTTTGACTCTCGTATCTGAAGTTCATGCTGAGAAGTTCAGGGCAACAACTTTACACACAGATCTTAAGAGACATGATTTGCATAAATATAGTCTCCAAGGAACACATATGTAATGCTAGGCTTACAAGTATACCTGTGTCAGGAGAATTCAAGCTTGGCAATTCTCCTTCTTACTCTTCATTTCATTTATTCTACAAACAATCTTGATTACTTACTACGTGTTAGATAACACTTGAAGTAATTACTGAACTTGCTCTATAAACTTGGATGACTATTCAACCTGCTCCAGTCTTCACTTGCTGGGATGAAGTGGTGAAGGCTGTAGTCGGGTTTTGATGGTCAAGTCCACAGCTGCCGTCTTAAGAGTGTTGCATATACCAGAGTTTTGGTCATTTTTTCTTGAGAGAAACAAGGACACTTCCACATTGTTCCAGGAGGGTTTCTTTAAGACTCTATTATTGTTTGTGGTTCTGATATGAGATTTGTCAAAGGAAGCCAGCCTAGCTGAAATTTTCCATTATCTGAATTACTTCCTTAAAGTAGCTTACAAAATTAAAAAAAAATATTCTGATTCACCTTTAATGATAACCATGGTATAGTACCAAACTTTACAAGGACTGGTAAAGATGTCCCCAAAGTTGTGAAATGAAGAAAACTAGATCAAGAAATATTTGCCTTTTACTAGACTGCCTCCCTAGTTTGGGAGAAGTGAGGGCCATAGAAAAGGGTAAGATCCCTGGCTGGTGCTGGAAATGGTTCAGAGGTCTTCTGAGGTGTGTTAGTCTCCTAGCTCCAGAGAATATTTACATCAGAGACAATTACTTAAATATTACTGAAAAACTCAGCCAAAGGATTTAATGAGGACTGAAGCACATATAACCATATCACCCCAACATCTTGGCAGACTGCCTCTTTGAGCCATGCTTGGTGGGTAAGGATTTATTTCTATGCGTTTTGTATGCCAAGGGGATCCGACAGAGTGGGCATCGCGGGTGGGGGCAGGAAGGAGATGTTTCATGACTTACAAAATGAACTTAACCCTGGAATATGGAGAGGAGGTTAGGTGAAGGGCAGCACCTGAAGTGAAAGCTTATAAATTGAGAGTTAATGGAAGAGGTTAACTTCCTGAGAAGTGATGCTCACTCAGAGAACCAAGCTGGTTTCTAAATTTCTCTCACAGACTCAAAGGATTTGAGATTAAAGAGAAATGGATTCTATTGCTTCATTATTTATACGACCTTGAGCAAGTCATTTGACCATTGTAGAGATCAGTTTCCTCATCTGTAAAATAAGGAGATTGAATTAAGCAATCTTTAAGGTCTCTTGCAGTTCTGATACCTATGAGATTAGAAGCACTGATACTTAAAGGGTTTAAAAATAGTATCCATTTTTCTTCTCCCTAACAAAAACAAAGCAAGCAAAGAAAAACAGACTACATCCCAGATACAAATTCCACATTTGGGTATTTCAATTGATAATGGATTGTTAATATATACTTTGAACACTACCTTTGTCTTTAGGTTAAAAAAGAATCTCAGCAGGGCAGGATCCCTTCAGGTCTTCCCGGGATCGAATCACGGAGCCAGTTCATCCTCGCCTCTCCCCTGCCCATGCCTTTTCTCTTCCCCTATCCTGTCTGAGGAGCTGTGGTTCTCCTGCAGCCTGACCCTCTCTCTTTCACCTTCATGCCTTGGTGCACCAACCTCTCTCTGCCTGGTTAACTCTTTTTTTTTTTTTTTAAACATCTTTATTGGGGTATAATTGCTTTACAATGGTGTGTTAGTTTCTGCTTTATAACAAAGTGAATCAGCTATACATATACATATGTTCCCATATGTCTTCACTCTTGCATACACTTCAGGACTCACCATAATAACAGAATCCACCAAGAAACCTGACCTTCCAGACACCTTACCCACCCGGCCGGACGCTTTCCCCCTGTGCCTATGCTAAAAGCAAAGTGTTATTTAGCTGGCCCTGTCTTTTCTTGCTTTCTAGCATCTGAGCATAACTCCATTGTCATAATTTTCAATTGTTTGTTCACCCTTCTTCCCCACTAGTCTGTAAACTCCTTGAGGGTAAGGATCTTTTAATTTATTTTTGAATTGCAGGGTTGAGCACTTTGCTAAATTAATGTTGCTAAATAAAGGAATGAAACAATAATTTAACACTATTCAGGGAAAGATGCAGACAAAAAGTAACATCTTTAAAAGAAAGCCCAGACAAATGTCTGCTTTTTCTAATAGTCTGTTGCAGATGAATGCTCTGTCACCTTCCCATTGGGAAGAGTCTAACAGTGGAGGTGATACTAATCACTTCCCATTTGCATGCAATTACCCATTTTCCTGAGCTGCGTTTGGCTGGTAGCAATGGAGTCTAATCTGGTCCCATCCACTTGGGAGCATTCCATTCTAATAGCTGCCTTGCCATAAGGTGGCATCATGCACAAGCTACTTATTTCTGCATCATAAACTTCTAATGTTTCTTTTGGCTGATGGGTTTTGTGTTTTTTGAAGTTGGGAGATGAGCCAAATATTCTTTTCTTTTAGGTGAAGTCTTAGATTGTCCCACCCCTTGTGCTACCCACCTGTCCCAGTGCTCAGTGGAAACCTGGGATTTTTGGAGGTGGCAGATCTCTTTTCCAAGATGCAGTACCCTCCTTAAAATCAAATATAAATTTCCAGATGCTGACTAGAGATAAGAGGTCAGCCATTCCTGGAGTTTAAGTCTCAGGGTGTGCACAGGTCCCAGTTTGGGGCACACTGCAGTAATCCGTACTATCTCTCCCCCAAAGCATCTTGATACTTCTCCCTCTAATTCTTTGGGGGGTGGGGTAAATGCAGGATGGTGGCAGAAAGTGGAAAGTGGCCCTTAGCTGGAGCCACTGATGGTTCAGGACTCATCCTAAGGCTAGGTATTGAGATGGATCCGTGAACACAGAAATGAATAGGACACGGTCCCAAACCCCATGAAGACTACAATTTAATAAAGAGACAGATAATTAAATTACAATACAGTGCGATAACTGTTAACATAGAAGCAAACACATACCCTTTCATGCAATTTCTTATCTCCTTGATGCCTGATGGAGTGGAGTACTGTGTGTAAAATGTGGTCCACTGCTGCCCTAGGATATCTATTTTCCTTTGTTCGTTCACAAGTTCCCTCCAAACTGTTCTGTCTTCTGGCCAGTTACAGTTATCAATCTAGAGCAAGTGGACAGGAGGAAAGAGCTGTGACCTGACTCTAGACCCACTCACTAAGGCATCCAATGTCTACCTACCTTGGGGGGGGGGAGGGAATAGACATTTAATATGTTGGCAATCCAATCTTTCTTGACCTGGTGGAGGTATTTATGGAGCATAATGAGGACAAAGAGAAGTCTACACTGGAGGGCGTGTGATGTGTATGTGTGTGTGTGTGTATGTGTGTGTGTGAGAGAGAAAGAGAGAGAGAGAGGACTTTTTGAGTTGAGACTTGGGAGATGACTAGAAGTTTACCATGCTAACAGTCGGTGACAAAATGGCATTCCAGGCTGGATGTATCTGGTGTCTGGGGAATCAAAGGTAAACACTGTTCTTACCGAGGTAGGAAAGAGAGGGTTTTAGCAGTGGTAAACTGATAAAAATTTAACAACTGGCTATCCTCTCCCCCTCCTCCAATAAAGGCCTAATCTGTAACGTTTGTTCATTTCCATGGTATAAATTCTCCCACCTTGGCTACTCAGTCTACCAAGTGACATCGGTAAACACAGAGCTGAGAAGATACTAACAAGTGGCTACTGCAGCTGGTAGGAGCCACCTCCAGCACACTTGCGTTCCCCCTCTTCCTGAACCCAAATAACACACAAGACCTATACAATCACATCTCCTGGTTGCTCCGAGGTGCTGATGATGTACCTTGAAGTCTATGGCAGATTCTCACTGTCCTTGTGTCCTCATGAGACTGGGAATCAGGAGACTTGCATTGTGGTTCTGACTCTCCAGGAACCCTGTGACTTTGGAAAAGTCACTTAGCCCCTTAGAGACACAACTAAGTCTGAGCCCTCCAGGGTTTCTCTAAAAGTCATTATTTAGTTATTCCAAAGATGTATCTTTTCCACTGATTTTTTTCTAGGTCACATCTCTTTTTATCTTGGGACAGAATGGAAAGACCTTGGATTTTAAGAAGCTCTGTAGAAAAAAAGTTCTTTATTTGTTCTGATGAATATTTTTCCTCTGTGAAAGGGACTTTATTGATCATTACAATATTACATTCTGAAAAGAAACTTGTCAGTGATTATGTATTTGAATAAGGTGGGTTTTACTTTCCTTTCAGGGTTGTTATGTGGTTTAATGAGATAATGTAGCATGGAATACTGTTGAAGGGTATAACGTGTTGCTCACTCTTAAGATATTATTTTAAACAGATTTTTTCTGTATTGCAAAAATGTAGATATGCTAAAATAAAAGATAAAGGTAGGTTTATTTATTTTTTAAAATATCTACTATAAGCTGCAATACATGCTGTTTACAATATCTGCCTACAAAATAGATGATGATTTCATGCAAAATGATGCCATATTTTAAATCATTAATGATCTACACTTTACTATTGGGAATATACAAATCTGGTGCTCTGTAAGAAATGTTCATAAACATGTGGAATTAAAACATAATATGATGGGCTTCCCTGGTGGCGCAGTGGTTGAGAGTCTTCCTGCCGATGCAGGGGACACGGGTTCGTGCCCCGGTCTGGGAAGATCCCACATGCCATGGAGCAGCTGGGCCCGTGACCCATGGCCGCTGAGCCTGTGCGTCCGGAGCCTGTGCTCCGCAACGGGAGAGGCCACAACAGTGAGAGGCCCGAGTACCACAAAAGAAAAAAAAAAAAAAAAAATTAAAAAAAAAAAAAACATAATATGAGGGTTTCCCTGGTGGCTCAGTGGTTGAGAGTCCGCCTGCTGATGGAGGGGATACGGGTTCATGTCCCGGTCTGGGAAGATCCCACATGCCGCAGAGTGGCTGGGCCCGTGAGCCACGGCCACTGAGCCTGTGCATCCGGAGCCTGTGCTCCGCAATGCGAGAGGCCACAACAGTGAGAGGCCCATGTACCGCAAAAAAAACAAAAACAAAAAAACTTAATATGAGTCAATTTTATTTTGTTTTGTATAAGAATAATGTCATCAGACATTTCAGCACTCCTGGCACTGAAGTATTTAGAATACACTGAAACAGTAATGGAAATATACAAAAAATTCTCTTTGATTAAAGAGTGAAAAGTGTCTAAATAAAGAATTTAAAAGGATTTTAAAAATATCAGTAAGTAATTTATCTGGTTTAGAGATTTATACGAGGAATCCACCAATTATTCTCCTTTCCTTTTCATATCAGCAATGCTTAAAAGCTTTATCTTGGCAACACTAATTCAATCCACTGATTGTGTTATTTCAGACTAACAATTTGTTCATTCAATGAACAATTTGTCAGTGGTTAGGGTTGAACTAACATGTTACTTTACTGGGTATTCATCTACTCCACAAATATTTGTTGCACTCCTATTATATAAGACACTGTTAGACACAGTGGAGATATAAAGATGGATCAGATTTGAGAATTCTGTAATAGGTTGAATGATGAACCCCCCCCAAAAGAGAATTTTGTCCATCTCCTAGCTCCCCAAACCTGTGACATTATTTATTTGGAAAAAGGGTTTTTGCAGATATAATTAAGAATCTTGAAAAGAGGAGATAATCCTGAGTTATTCAGGCAGGCCCGAAATCCAATAAGGGTCCTTATGAGAGGAACACAGAGGGACATTTGACACAGACAGAAGACAAGAAGCAATGTGGTCATGGAGGCAGAGACTGGAGTGATGTGGCCACAAGTCAGGGAATGCCAACAGCCACCAGATGTTGGAAGAGGAAGGACATTAATTCTACCTAGTTTCTCAAGAGAGAGCACTGCCCGGCCATTACCTTCATTTCAAACTTCTGGCCTCCACACTGTGACAGAATAAATTTATGTTGTTTACGCTACCAAATTTGTAGTAATTTGTTATGGTAGCCTCAGGAAACTAATATAGATACTGTCTTCACTGAAGAGAACGTATTTTTCTATATTCTATTGTTGCCTTAAGTTTGATTAGAAAAGGAGTTTGGAAGAAGGAGAGATTGCTTTCTATTGGAGGTATCAAGACATATTTACTTGGAAAAAGGCATCTGAGAATACCTTGAGGAAGAATAATTTGAGAATACTTCTAAAAATGAATAGAACTTGGACTTAGAAAGATGGCACGGATGATAGTGGTGCTGGAGAGTGGTGGTGGTAGAGGACGGTTGGGGCAGATGTGTCTGGGGTGGAGGTGGAGGGGGGCGGTATTATAGACAGAAGCAAGTTTGTGGTCAAAGGCCCTTCCCACAAGCTGTAAAGTGAGAGACCTGTACAGAGAAGATGAGGGGTTCAATTAGTTTGAAACCATTCTGGTTTCAGTCTCATGTGTGTCTCTTACATTCAGACAAGAATGTAAGCTCTTTCTGGTTTCAGAAAGAGTTCTGACTAGCTAGAGTGTGGACTTCATTCTATCACCTACAGGCAATTTGTTTCTAATTTCTTTTTAAGCAGGGGGATGACAAGGTCAAACTGTGTTTAGAAGGATTTTTGGCCATGGCACGATTTGGATGGGGAAGGTATTGGAGGTGTGGAGAGACTGGTTAGGAGGAGATAATATTAGTCCAAGGAAGAGGGTTATTATGGGCTGAACTGTGTCTCTCCTAAATTCATATGTTGAATTTCTACCCCTCAATGCCTCAGCATGTGAGTATTTCAAGATAGGTTTTTAAAGATATAATTAAGGTAAAATGAGGTTGTGTGGGTGGATCCTAATCTAACATGACTGGTGTCCTTATAAGAAGAGGAGATTAGGACACAGACAACACATAGACCGAGGGGAGACCACGTGAGATCACAGTGAGATGGTGGCCATTTGCAACCCAAGGAGAGAGGCCTCAGAAGCCAGACTTGTTGACACCTTGATCTTGGACTTCTAGTCATAGTTTCTCTAGACTTCTGAAAAAATAAATTTCTGTTGTTCAAGTCACCTGGTCTGTGGCATTTTGTTATGGCAGCCCGAGCAAAGTAATACATGGGGTTTATACTAAGGCAGTTTTGTGACAAAACACAGCATTCTACCTGGAGATTTTTGATGTTTGATGTTCTACCTGGAAATTGGTGCTGTTATTTGCTCTCCTAGATAGAGATGTGGCCAATCTTAATAAAAAGACACACAGTTTAACACCGTGACCTCCCAAATGGAGGTGTACCATTGCCATGTTCTAATGCTGAGAGCATGGTACATCTCAAGGCACAAGAACAATATCAACTTTATAGTTGCTGTAATATCTTTATATCTCTCCAGTATATTAAACAGGATCTCTTCTGGTTCACACACTCTGTGCATTTTGCTCCTGCTTTCTTGATCATAAATAATGATATAGAACAAAGGCTGCCTTCAGGTCTTTGTTGATTGAGTTATGAAATATGCCCATTGCCTGAGCTTCTGGGCATCCAGCCACAGAAATCCATCTTGATCCTCCCCTTCCTAACCTGTCCAAAATTTACCCATCAGTCAGTCTAAGGCCTGATTAAGTGTATGGGTTTGTCCTGAACGTGAACAGCAGTTGGGAAGTAAATGAAAAAATATGGGCTATCCCTGTAGTCATATTGCAGGTTTCTAACGGAGAAGAAAACATTGTTGGGGCATCAGGATGGAGTGATATAAATTGGCTCAGTCAAATTCAGCTGTAAGAAGTGGAGCCAGGAGCCCTAAAGGATGCCCATTCAGGTGGCCCAGTGAGGCTAGTGTGATGCTCTTCAGCCTTCTGTAGTGGGGAAGTTACAACTTGGGGAAAGCAGAGGAGGTAAGAAAACTCAGACTAGTCTTAATATTTTTCCCATTTACACTTTTTTTTTAAAGGTCTCATGGAAAATAGCTCCACTGACTGTCTAACCCTGTGCTGCACATTATGGTCCCTGTAAAGCTGGCCGAATCTGCTGAGTATCCAGCACCATCCTGCGTGTTCTAAGGGTGAAGGAAACTACAGGCTCTCAAGAAGCGGACGATCATTTGGGAGGCAGGTCTCTTATTTACCTTATCGTTTTTGTAAATTAGTGTGGAACAGACTGAGCTACAGTTGGCTGACTTGTTGGGGGGTATCAGGCAGCATCTGATTATTTGCTGATATGTGCTCAACCATGAGCCAAGTGAGATGGGAGCCATGAAAGGAGAGTAAGACCCATCTCTGTCCCAAAGAGCTCTTAGGTCAGTGAGTTTCTGAGTCACTAGAAAGTCACTAGACTTTCTTAGATGAAATAGCAGGTAATAAGAGGCAGGGTGCAAATGAATGCTGTCACTCTCTATGTGCTTGAGAACTTAGAATTTCATGAAATTAAGAGGGCCACGTAAGCCAGTTTAGTTTTAGAAGGCTTTGTGAAAAGTAGGGCTTGGGATATTAACTAATTCATTTATTATTCATGCATTTTCCATCCACACAGAAAATATTATAAGCTGTATACAAAGTTCCAAGTTCCGATAAAATATTGAAGGAGACAGGCGTGATTCCTATCCTTTGGAGCTTGGAGTCTAATGTGAGACCAATGTTAGACAAATAAGTTATAAGCGCCTTGAAAGAAAATAGGGGGAGTAGTCTGGAGGAGTGGGCAGTCAGACTGATAGTTGCTTAAGCATCCAATGGATGAGTAAGAGGATCAGGCAGTGGAGGTGGGGAATATTCTAGGTACAGGACACACATATGCAGAGACTTGAAGGGGAGAAGGCACTGCCTATCTACAGAAAGGCAATAAGCCACTGTGACTGGAGAACAGTAAGGGGGAAAATACCATCCAGTGGGGTAAAAAGACAATTCTTATTTCTGATGTTTCTGGGGTCATAGATATCTTTAAAGATCTGTTGAGAGCAATGCACCCTCTCTCCAGAAATATGTTCATACATTCCCAGTTCTGGAAGTTCACAGATTTCCACAAGCCTGCTCATGAACTTCAGAGTGAGAATTCTGTCTGAGGGACGGATGTGATTAGAACTGGCTCTCTGGAGGAAAAAAGGTTTTGGCCCAAGAGAGAGGTTGGGAATGAGTGGTGGTTGTGGGATGGTGGCAGGCAGGGAGTTCGCACTGGGCAGGGTTTTTATCAGTCTCACTCCAGTTCCATTAATTCTCTCAATTCACAGAAGCCAAGGTGAATACTAGGGGAAGGGATATTTTTATGCTTGTGTGCATCTTGAATTTGCTTGCAGTGCTAACAGTGGCATTTGGCCTTTAGATAATGAGTTCTCTCCTCCTCCTGGCTCAGCTCTCTCCTCCCAGTGAGGTTCCCATCAGTACCAGTGAGTTCGTACAATGTGTGAGTGAGGCTATGGCAGAGAAATAGACTCCATGGTGTTGATTTTCTGACTCAATGGGCTTTGAAAACATTAACAAGAATATTAGCAAAGCTGTTGAATACAAATCACTTCCTAATGCATTTTAATTAGTCATTGGCCAGTTAAATTAATCAGTTTGTAAAGTATGCGTAAAGTTAAATTAATCAGTTTGTAAAGTATGTGGAAGGAAAGGTCTATTAAAATAGCATTCATGTTGGTGAGGTAAACCTTTCCATAAACTTAAAACGACAGTCTGGATACTTCCTCCAAATGGAAAATGTGGGCACGTAGGTATGCAGATTCCCTGTGGAGACTATTTTCAATATTAATTATCTTGCTGTGCCTTAAATGGTTTTTGTTTGGGTGTTAAAAGGTTTGTGAAGATTAGATTATTTAAATGGCAAAAATCAATTTTCCTGAACTTGGACAGTCTTTTGCAGTCAATTATAAAAAGCCAAAAGGGGTGAAGAGAGAGGGGGGTTTTATACATCTCATTTCTTCTTTTTCAAATGTGAAAACAAACTGAATTGTTAGTACAAAGAAAAGCAAACTGAGCATGAGAGGAAAAGCAGTGGGTATAAAACACAATTGTCTTTCTTAGACTGACAGTAAACTGGGTGGGAGGGGAAGCCAGTAGCCGTGGCCATGGCCAGAAACCTCATCATGAACTGTATTCCCTGAGCTCAGAAATTTCTTAGTTCAGGTGTCAGGAGGGCTCAGGCAGAAAATGTGAGATAAAAGTGTGCAGTGTGACTTCTCAGAGGAGGGCCTGAAATACGCCCCAAGGAAAGGGAATGTCATCTGTCAAACTGTGAACGCCTGTCTCTTCCCCAGAGTCAATGTGTAGTTTGAGCAAAGTTTGATTTGAATCCAGCAGATGAGTAAGCCTGTAGTCTACCTCAGGCCTGTGCTCAGCTCTGAGTTGGACCTATCCACAAAGAACTTCCTTTTGGGCAGAGGAGAGAAGCCTCATGCATCAGTATAGCTCCTGCTGAGCAGGCTGTGTTATGTACGGGCCATGATGAAGAGGCCGAATGTATAGTAGGCTTGCAGTGAATGTTTGGTAAGCATATTAGTTTGCTACGGCTGCCATAACAAAATACCACAGGCTGGGTGGCTTAAACTACAGAAACGTATTTTCTCACACTACGGAGGCTGAAAGTTCAAGATCAGGGTGTTGGCAGATCTGGTTTCTCCTGAGGCCTCTCTCTTAGGCTTGCAAATGACCACCTTCTCTGTGTGTCCATGCCCCCCTGGTGTCTCTTCCACTTCTTTCGGATTAGGGCCCCACCCGTATGACCTTATTTAACCTTAATTACCTCCTTAAAGGCCCTATCTCCAAATACAGTCACAACGGGAGTCAGAGCTTAAACATATGAATTTGGAGGAGACACGATTCAGTCCATAATATTCAGTGAATGCATGACTGATTGGATGAAAGGGGGAATGAAAAATATAAGTGCATGGTGCTATAAAAATAAATGGAAAGAAAAGATTAATTTTGACTTGAAGAATTAGGGACATTTCTTAGAGGATATGTGATTTGAGCTAGGTCTTGAATAATGGTGAGGACGTTGACAGGACAGTACAAGGGAGGAAAGGGAAGCTATATCTTGCAGAGGACAGAGAAGACTTTCATAAGAGTCTAAACTTGTAAAAAATTATCCCCTATATCTCAGTATAATGGTCTCCACACAGGAGAAAGATGGTGAATTGAACAACAAAACCTCATCATATATCAAAATTGTTGAAATACATATTATGGTAAATTGAAAGGGAAATGGGAAATAGGAAATTTTTTAAATATGGTGAAATACACACATAGTCACACAGAGAGGAGAGAAGAAGAAAATGTATTTAGGAAGTGAAGAGAGGATGGATCCTTCCATTCCCTAGAATTCTGCCATTTGTGGAAACATGACGGGAGGCAACCACTATGCTCATTTCTAACTCAATCATCTGTTCCTTGTGATGTGAAAAGGAAATTAAAATGGAGTTGGTATAGCTAAGAGAGCTCTCTAAAATGGAGCTGGAAGACTATTGAGGAAGTGTGATTTATGCAGTCTCAGCCTGGTTGGAATCTGACCTTTTGACCATTTATTGTCCTAACAAAGGCATCCAGAACATCTGCCAGAAATTCAAGATACTTATTGGATACTTACCCTAAAAAAATTCCTGACAGCCATCCCTTAAGGACAAATATTTTCTTTCTTGTGTCAGAGCACAGCCTCCTGGCTTTTGCCTTTATAAGCCCCTGACCCTTTCTCTTCCCTGGAACACTCTTTTCAATTTTACCCAAATCTGTGTATCCTGAATTGCAATTCTTAAGACCCCAAAGAAACTCTTTTCTTTTTTTTTTTTTTTTTTTTTTTTGGCTGACAGAATATGAACACACATTCAATTTATCTCTATATTGGCAAACACAGTGTTCTGGAGTCTAAGTTTGAATGATACTTTCACCTGATAATCTCACATAAAGAGAAATTTTAGTTATTGTGCTAATATTCAAATGGTTATTAGTAAATTGGATGAAGAGGCAACGAGAAGTAATTGTGAAGACTAGAGAGAGATGAAGAGAAAGATGAGATTAAGAGATGAAGGAGAACCCTCATACACTGTTGGTGGGAATGTAAATTGATACTATGGAAAACATTATGGAGGCTCCTTAAAAAATTAAAAATAGAACTACCATATGACCCAGCAATCCCACTACTGAGCATATACCCAGAGAAAACCATAATTCAAAAAAACACATGCACCTCAATGTTCATAGCAGCACTATTTACAATAGACAGGACATGGAAACAACCTAAATGTCCGTCAACAGAGGAATGGATAAAGAAGATGTGGTACATATATACAATGGAATATTACTCAGCCATAAAAAGGAATGAAATTGGGTCATTTGTAGAGACGTGGATGGACCTAGAGAGTGTCACTCAGAGTGAAGTGAGTCAGAAAGAGAAAAGCAAATATCGTGTAATAATACATATATGTAGAATCTGGAAAAATGGTATAGATGATATTATTTGCAAAGCAGAAATAGAGACAGACGTAGAGAAAAAATGTATGGATAACAAGGGGAAAAGAGGTGGGGTGGGAGGAATTGGGAGACTGGGATTGACACATATACATTATTGATACTATGTATAAAATAGTATCTGATGGGAACATACTGTATAGCACAGGCAACTCTACCTAATGCACTGTGGTAACCTAAATAGGAGGGAAATCCAAAAGGGAGGGGATATCTGTATGTGTATGGCTGATTCATTCTGTTGTGCAGTGGAGGCTAACACAACATTGTAAGGAAACTATACTCCAATAAAAATTAATAATTAAAAAAAAAGAGATGAAGGAATACCTAAAAGGAAGAAATAGGGGATGCACAAGAAGAAGCAGAAACAGAAGTCGGATAGGTTTACAGATGGAGTGTTAGTCAAAGCAGGCAAATTAGTTGTGTGAATTACTCTTGTAGCTCCCCTATTGTTTTCATGAGCTATTGAAAGGCAACACAATCAGGATTAATACCTCTCTTAATAGAATCCACTGGTTAACTAATGATAATAGTTCTTCAACTCCTCTCCCTCAAATCCTAAAAAGCTCTGTTCGGAATGGGAGAGGGATGATAGCCCACCTGGAATAAATTATTCTCTGGGCTTTGAAACAGGGAGCAGAGTAACACCACCCCACATTCTAGCACACTGCTTTTCAATCTTCTCCCTCCTCCAGTCACACCTGAGCAAATGACACTCCCATTATTCTCCCAGCTGGTCATGGTCTGAACCCTCCTTGAGGGGTGGAGAAGAGGACACAGGCTTTTCCAGGAGGAGGTTTCAGAATTTCAGGTGTGTGTAGGGGATGTGCAAGGGGGGGCACAGTCAGGTGCTGATGTAGTTTGAAATCTACTTGCTAGGAAATTCCAGTGCTCCCTTCCAAACATAACCCCCACTCCTGATCACACTTGGTTTGGAATTATTGTTGTAGAATTCTAATCTAAGGTCCTCAGTCTTAAACCAAAGCCTGATACTTAGCGCAGAGGAGGCAGAAGTCCACAGAACTGGATCTGGATAGCCAGAGGGCAACAGGAGGATATTGTTATCTGGCATTACATAGAAAGGGGCAGGGACACATACACTGATGACCTGAACTCTCCATCTTTTATTTTCTTTTCCTACTTCAAGCCATCCCACCCACTACAGTGATCTTCCCAAGTATCCATGGGGTCACAACATCTACCTAAAACCCAGTTATCTTCAGGGTCCTCAGAATAATATTGTGTCTTCATGAAAGACCTCTATAATCTTTTCTAGCCTCACCCTGAGTATATGCAGGCTATGGTGGGAGGACCGGGTGCTGATTGAATATTTTTAAAGCCTTAGGTAATGCTTGGTCCCAACTTGAGCCATCTTTTCTTCCTCGGCAGCCTCCTTGCACATTGCTTAACCCTAGGCCTCTCATCTCATGACCCTGTTGATCTCATTTGCCATATCTAAGAATATTCCCAAGAATGGTACAGACACAACTGGCTAATTCACTCAGTCAAGGGAAAGTCAGAAGATTGGAGTCTAGGTAGAAGTAGTGTTAGAAACAAGCACTTGCAGCAGAAATTTCCCAACTGATTTAAAAAGGCATTATTTGTTGAAACAATAGATTTTTAGGTGGATTGAGAAGGTTTCTCGATTTCTCTCCATTTTCCTATAATACAGATGTCAGGTTTTTCCATTAGTGTTGCGTTTTATTGAGATCACTGCTTCCCACCAGTGGGTTCGAGCCATAAGTGCTCTGATTTTTAGCCATCATAACCTCTCATTACCCAGGTTGTTTGGCCTCATGATCACATAAAGCATACAATAATAGAACCACTGGCATTTTAGATTCTATTACAATTCATAGTTTGTTTAGCACTTCCCCCCCGTACACTTTAATTTCTGTGCACGGCTGAACTGCTTCATTTCCACGGAAATGAAGTTAGACCCAGTGGCTGCAGGCACTTTTGTTCTAGAGGTGGTGATTCACTTTTGGGCTTCTGTGTCTTTCTACCCCTTGTGGGACAAGCACACACACATACGCACACATAGAGCTTTTCCAGACTGTGTTGCTTTCGTTATCTTTCCTAAGAATAGATATGGAAACAAATCTTTGCTCTGCTCAATTGTTTTTAAGACCAGTGGCCCTTAGAAGTCATAGAACAAGTGCATTTAAATGCATTCTGCGTGGCCACGATAACCAAAGGTATATTTCCTACTTTTGGTTGAATACATACACATACACACACTGAGATAGACACAATGTCAACCATTTTTTATGGAATTGACTGTTTCTTAATGGGTCACTTAATTGATCAGTGCATGCTTGCTGAATGAAGTGACCACTTTGTCCCCCTTGAATTCAACTGATTATCAATAAAAGTCATCACGTTGGTTTGGGGGTACAGACAAAACTTTAGCGGCATGTTGAAAATATCTTTGCCTTTCTCATTGTTTTCATGGTGGTATAAAGAGTCTTAATAATATCTGAACACAATCCTTCTGAATGAAGTAAGTTAATGACATCATAAGCTGCCTCTATGGGAAATAATTTTTTTCATTTAAGTAGTGTGAGAATTATAGAACTTCCTGCTGCTACCACATTTGGTGCTATACCACAGGTAAAGTCTCTGCCATTCCTTTTAACGCCTGTTTTTAAGAACTGCTCATCCCCAGAAGAACCACGAAAAAGACCGAGGCTGGGCTGCCTCTATTTTAGCATCAGGCTCAGGTCTTTTTCTTTCCTATTTCATGCTACTCTCTCAGCTACCAGAACACCTGAATTGGGCAATTTTTGCTTGCTTTATCTTCAGTTTTGTCCAACACAGATTTGATTCATTTCCTCTCAGCCCTTCATTTAGTTTCCTACTCCGTCCTTTTCATCTGTCAAACTTCCTTAGCGCTTGACCAATTTGGACCTAGATAATAGCTTCCCTAATCCAAAAAAATACTTGGGTCTTTGAATTTATTCCATCAAAAACATGAATTCAGTGAAATGTGAAGACTTCTAGTTCAAAACTCTGAGAGGAAGGGTTTTTGGTAAATTTCTGGAAGATGAAATGTGGGTGGGAAAGATGGCTGGATAAATGGGTTGGGGGATTCATAGTTGAGAGCTCACACAGGGAGGGAGAGTTTGTCATAAAGAATCTCTTTTCAAGGGATGGCTCCCCCAAAAGGGCGATGTGAGGATGAGGAGTTGAAATAGAGTGATGGATAGAAATTAAGGGGAGTGGAGAGAAATCTGTTTCCTAAATGGCCACATGAGTGAGCCTTCTGACCACAGCATTTGCCTCTCTGTTGATATATGAGAATTTCATTCAAAAGAAGTAGAGAGGCCTCAGTGGAGAGGCAGAGTGCCTCAAAGAGTCCTTCCTTTTTTTGTCTATTTTTTGTTGTGGTCTTTTGGGGTTTCTCCAGCCTGCCTGCCTGTGATCCACGTGTGCAGCACGCTGGAGACCTGCCAGCGGGTCCTGCCAACTTGCAGAGCTTTCCTGCAGCCTCTGTCTCGGGGTGGAAGAGAGAACTTTGGCTCCAGAGTGGAAACAGAAAGGGGACCTCTGAGATTAGTGATGGAAGATATGAATCTCAGAATCTCAGATGGGGTGGGAAGAGATGCTGATCTGAAGATGTGGAATTGAGTGGGGAGAGTGAAAGGACAGTTCAGCCAGTAGGAGAGCACAGTGGTAAAAGGCAGGGACATGGGGTCAGATGTTCAGAGCTCAGAAGAGTTTTCAGTTACAGGAGAGCAGTAGGTTTAAAACTCACTACTATTTTTTAAACGGTGGAACGTTTTGTATGTAAGATTTAAGTATAATAGATTTATACATTAAATATATACATAATGTTATTTAATATATACACAATATAAAATATATACACAATATAAATATTAAGTATAAACATGAAATATAAATATTAAACATAAAATTTAATAAATATAATAAAATTAGGGGCAGGGGCTTACCTGTTCAGCACTTCCTTCCCCACTGTTAATTCCTGACATGGATTCTATAGCATTTCCATGAACACTGGGGTTCCAAAAAATATATAATTTGAAATCTACTGGACCAGACTGTAAAGTACCTACGAGGAAGAGAGGAAGAATGTTGGAAGGGTGAGTTGGGCATTTACTCAGAAGGCTTTGATGGTCATGTAAAAAAGTTTGCATTTTATTCTGGAGACATTGGAGAACCTTGGACATTTATAAATATAAGAATCTGGAAATAAATTATACATATATATATTTGAGGAAGGTTGAACTTTCAGTGTGATGTGGGACAATCAGAATGGTGATACTAGAAGTGAGCAGTCCAGCCTGGAGACTAGAAAGGTTCCAGGCAGGAGGACCTGGGCCACAAGGGTAGAAGCAGCAAGGTAAAACGTAAGGTGGTGTGAGAGGAGGAAGTGATAGGACTTGGATGGAGTGTGTGGGCAGGGGTGGAGGTAGAAGCAGAAGTCAAAGGTGCCCTCAAAGATCTAAGTCTGTGACTGGTGGTAAAAATGATGCTATTAGTAGAGATAAGAAATGCAACCCAAAAGGAAAAGCAGCAGGTTTGAGAAAGGGGATGGTTTGCTGAGAGAATCTAAGGTGCAGTCTTGAGAGTTCAAATTACTTAGGGATCATGAGGGAGGCTAAAAATACATTGATGGGCTGAGAGATACATTTTAAAAGAAGTTAACAAAAAAACAAAAAAAAAGGGAGAGAGAGGAAGCTTATTTTACATGCATCAAGAAAAAGAACACCCCAAAAGAAAAAAAAAAAAAAAAAAGAACACCCTCCACTTCAATAAGATGGTCCAGTGGGGAAAGATCTTTATAAACTTCCTACACAATTCCAATTCCAACCCTGCTTCCCAAGAAACCCACCTGTAGGACACTGTGTCAGAGGTCAGCTCAGGAATGCCCCGTTGCGTGGATGGTAGAGATGTGCCCCAGCAGGACTTGCTTCTGAGGCGGAGGGATGGGAAAGAGTTGAATGGATGGGAGGGGCTGCTGCCTCCTTCTGGCTTAGAAGCCCAGGGTGCAGTCCAAGAACAGACTGCTTCCCTGACACCTCCCAGACCCTGTCTTCTCAAATAGTCCTCTAAATTGCATGGCCTGCCAACCTCCTGAAAACTGTCTTAAAACACCTGGGATTGAAGGTTAAAATTCACAGACAAAATCCTTTTTGTTGCCATAGCAAGTGATCATTGTTAGTCAAGCTATTCAGAGGACAATGAAATCCCCTCTCTTGTCTGCAGTTGCCTTGGCTGGACTCCCCTTGTCCTAACCCCGCTGCCCTGGAGAAGGGGGCTCAGCTGGGTGCAATCTGTCTCTTAGGTCTCCCCACAAGCTCACTGCCACCCTCCAGGATGGCCGATGAAGGGCTGGCACTTGGGCACAAGGCTGCCTGGGGTACGGGCAGGCAGGGGGCTGGGGGCGGTTGTTCCCCAGCCTGGCAAGCCTTGCATCCTGGCCCCTGACCAGGCTGGTAGGAAAGGTGCACCTGGGCCTTCTGTTTTCACTGTTCTGCTAACTGGCATGGACTGGGCTGCATTTCTTTTGCTTCGTTTGAAAGGGCTTTGGGAATAAGGATCTCATATAAATGGAAATTATCTTATTGAAAGTAGAAAGTGCAGGTATGTGTGAGATGGTGAGAAGCATTTCACATAGACTTTTGGTATTATTTTCATCTGGGTGTTCATGATAGGTGACGAAAAGGGACGCTACTTTCTTACTGGCTCTGTCCTGGATCCACGCCTATTCATTCCTAGATTACTTCCACAGTTCTCTAACTGGTCACCTCTAGTCTCCACTATCACACTGTTCAAAATACACTGCAGGATACTACCATATACATGGATAAAGACTACAGTGAAAAAGATAACACCAAGATTGGTGAGGTTGTGGAGCAACTGGGCCTTCCCATAGACTGCTGGCGAGAGTGTGAATTGGAACAGGTCTTGGGCAAATGTTTAGTGGTATCTACTAGAGTTGAGCATTGGCATACACTTTGACCCAGCAAATGCACTCCTACTGTACTCAACAGAAATGAACACACATACCAAAGGGTGTATGAGATGCTCATAAGAACACTGTTAATAGCCCCAATCTGGAAAGAGCCCAAACGTCTCCCTCAATGTTACAGGTGTTACATTGTAGCATATTAGTACAATGGGCATTACACAGCAATAGAAATGAATGAACTGCAATCCTACCACAATATGGCTGAATCTCACAAACACAATAGTGAGCAAAAGAAGCCAAACACAAAAGCACACGTACCATAGTGTTCCATTCATATGAAGTTCAAAAACCAACAAAATTAATCAATAGTATTAGAAGTTAGGATAATGGTTACCTTTGGTGGAAGAGGGGGCTATCAACGACAGGAAGGGAGAATGAGGGGGTCTTCTGCGGAGCTGGCAGTGCTGTGTTTCTTAACCTGGTTACTTGGTTACTTGTTAGGCAGTTACTGGTTACTGGTACTGCGTTGCATGGCTGTGTTCACTTTGTGAAATGCAAGTGTACACTTAATCTATGGTCTATATTATACTTCAACAAAGTTTACAAAATAAACAAAACTCTCGTTGTTTTGATGATGTCACCCACCTGCATAGAAACCTCAGATGGTTCTCCACAGCGTTCCAGTTAAAGTTGAAATTCCTTAGCTTCCAATATGAGCTTTTACAATCTGTCCCCATGTATTTCTCCAGCACCATCTTCTACCCATCCCTGCTAAGTACCCTATGCTCCAGCTACACTGCAGTATTTCACCCATTATTTTAGTCTTCCATGCACTTGTATATCTTTAAGACTTTACTCATGCTGTCCCCTCTCCTTGGAACATGTGTCCACATTTGTTTACTTGCTCACTTAGCTCATAAAATGTCACTTCCTTTAAGAAAACTTCTCTGACTTACCTGGACAGGCGTACTTGCTTCCCTGGTGTTCATATTGTTATTAAAACACACCTGCTTAGTTCAAAGTAAACCCTGGTATGTATTTGCTA
The DNA here is from genome assembly GCF_003031525.2 of Neophocaena asiaeorientalis asiaeorientalis. Lineage (NCBI taxonomy): Eukaryota > Metazoa > Chordata > Mammalia > Artiodactyla > Phocoenidae > Neophocaena > Neophocaena asiaeorientalis. The sequence goes on along the minus strand of NW_020174156.1, from coordinate 4,182,823 downwards.
AATTAATGATTTCTTGGTGAGCAGAGCAACTAAAATAATGGGATTCATATTTCAAAGAACCTTGTGTCATGGATAGGTGCACAGACTGTCACTAGGAATGACGGGCTTTGCTGTTTCTCATTCTGTTCACTTAGTGCTGTTGCCCTACCCCTCGCAAAGGAAGAGCATCTGTGTGGGCTTCAAAGCTTTTTGTGTGGCTGCATTACTTAGCAGTGCTATCTCTTGATGGTTCCGGTAGCAGCTGCAAGCTAAAGATAACTTTATTTTGCCCTTATCTTTTGGGGGGATAGGGAGGAATAAAGAAGATACATGTATTTGTTTATTTCAAGTTAAAATGCTATTTTAATCTACTGGTTATGAGCAAGAATAAAATAGGGTCAAATTCTGTCATATTCTTAGGACCCTCTGTGCTTCTTGGGCTGTGTTTTATTCTTTAAGCTACATCTCGAGAGAAGTTTCTAGATGTCAAGATTTCATTTCTGCAGATTTAGGTCTCTGCATATTACTTTGATCACACTGTATGACTCAGAAATAATCTTCCAATGTTCTAGCCAGTTACTGCATTAGGAATAAATACATTTAAGGAGATTAATCTTGGCTAGAGAGAATTCATCTTTATATCAAAATACACGAATGCACGTGTGGAGAGAATGAGAAAAAGGAGACTACATGAAAATTTATTTATGAGCCTCCAGGGCTGTAATAGAGAATTAAAAACAAGTGAATAAAAACTCACAGTAATATAACTGGACAACTTTTGGGTGTTTTTTTTTTCCTTCTTGTTTCATATACACCAACTCAAAGCCTTATACTTTCTCCAGTCTCTGCAATTACAGTTACCTAATTCTCTTTCTACCCTGGAGATATGAATGAGCTAAAAAGAGACTTTCTAATCAATGCATAATTATGCAGTCAGATGTAAAATACTGAAAACTAAGTCTGAATCTTAGTTATGAGCTGCATATTTGGAGGTAGATGGGTGGGCTGCAATACAGGGTACAGAGCCTGCCTGGATCTGAGATATACAAGTGACCCTCCTGAGCAGGCATCTGACAAGCCTTGGCTTTTACAGATAATCTTAAAATATTAAAAGCAAAATAATGCTCTAGGGTTTGTGTAGTGCTTTTTGCATTATTTATATTTATTTTAAGGTGCCATCAGGTCATTCCCATGCGTTTAAGGCCATTGTGTAACCTGAAGCATAATGTAGTGAAATGGCTTCCAAACACGTCCCCTCTGAATGTAGATTATTGTAAAGATGTTGCATGCCTCAATCTCCTATGTACCAGTACAAAGTAAACAACCTCCTAGTCTCCTTCTCCTCTAGCCATTACTAGAACCTGGCTGCTGTGTTGATGGCACACAAATACACTCTCGTAGAGCGGACCGAAATCCCTGAGCACACTCCCAGTGGGCCTCCGGAATTAACCACATTAACTTCTACAACCAGGCAGCATTAAACCCAAGTACTTCAGGAGACGTACTTCCCCACCTCAATTGTAATTCACCTGTTGTAAGGGGAGTAGCTTGAGGAAGTGAAGAAAGCATGGACTTGGAAGCCCAAGAGCTCTGGGTTCCATCCTACCTCTGCCATTTTGTTCTTGCGTTTTGGAGTCTGAGATATTCTTTGAATGTACATTCCTTGTGGGTTATTTGGGTTATTTGGGATTTAGTGGCACTCGTGCAAATTTTCCTGGCATATGGTAAAAACTCAAAACTAGTTTGAGCTGAAAAGTTGTGCCATGAAGGCTTAAGAATTTGAGTTCCCATGCAGTTTAAAGGCCCTTACATTTTTAGTGATTCAGAATGTGCTGAGGCAACTAATCCAGTCTTTAACCTGCGCTCCATTTAGTGTCATCACAATGCCTTGCCATTCCAATTAGACATTTTGTCAAATGTATCTAGTTATGTGCTAGATCTTCCCCCACCTAGAAAAATCTCTTTTTACTTATGTTTCAATTTATGATCATGGCCATTTTTTCCAAATACTGGGAAATGTTTTTGGACTCAGGGAAAGTAGGGCCCAAGACTGTTTTACTCTTGGATTTGCCGAACATAGTGGATAAGTGAATGAATGAATGATTGGATCAGAGAGCGCTGCTGATTCTATACAGCTTCGTCGTCTAGAGGAAACAAAAGTCACTAAGTCACATCCTGCTGTCAGCAGGCTCCTGGCATCATCCTTACACTTTAAGGGCAGGGCACCCATTTTGGATGTCAGAGTTCCAAGTTCATGTATTGGATCTGCCGCTGACTCACAGTGCGACTCTGGGCAATTAAAATTAGCTTTGAAATTGAGGGGGAGGGATAATATTTGTCGTGGGGGGGATCAGCTAATTAATTTGTACGACATACAATTTCACAGAAGTAAGGGGGTAACGAGTAAGATCATTAAAGCAAATTAGTTAATATTTCAAAAGTAAAGCATGATGATTACATGGATGAAATTTGAGATTTTTGGGGTTAAAGAGCAGCATGATGACCAGCAACTTGTTACTTCAGTGAAGTAACACAAAGCTTTGAAAAGCTTGTGTTGTTTAGAATGAGAGCATTATTACTAATATTTATTGAATCCAGGTTGAAAACTGCACAAAGACACACCAGCTCTGGATGCCATATACTTGTCTCTCTCATTTTCTCTGTGTCCCTCTCTCCCTCCCACTCACTCTCTCCAGTTGTTCCTAAAATGATTTTTGTCTTTCTGAGGCTTTGATGAGCTTCTTCAAAACACATGAAATCAGAGGTACAGAACCAGGGATAAGAAAAGACCTTGGAGGTCATGTGGTTCCACACCCTAATCTCACCAATTCTTGTCCATTAGGAATGACACCTGTAATTTCCCTGCCATGCGTGCTACAAGCAAGTGAAGTCAACCTGTCTATATTCTCCACTCATTGGTCTCAGGTCTGCCTTAGAATATTACACTGTACTGTCATACAGTACAGTGAGCTGTACTGTCCCCACAAATTCTCCTCTCTTCTAGTGATATAGCCCTAGCTTTTTCATTATTCTACTCCCAGTGTGGATGCCTGTCGCCTCATCACTGTGCCCTCCCTTTTCTGGACTTGATCCAATTTATCCAGTTAATCCACAGTTAACAGCAATGGCCTTGATCTGGTAAATTCCACCTGCCGGCTCCCTGCCTTCACAAGCCTCCTGTCTTACTACTGTGGCCCAGTAGCCCCACTTGAGGATCCAGCCCTGCAGGGCCATTGGAACAGCTCTGACCCTGGTCCATAGACTCTTAGGAGGTCTGTTTTGATAGCTCTTGGGATTCAGCAGCCAGTCAGCCTGACTGCTAAGCCTATTCTGGACTCTGTGACTCAACCATAGTCAGTGTTTTTTCCCATCAAATTCATGTAATTAAATGCTTTTCATTCATCTTTCCATTCTTCATAAAATGTTTATTTAAAATCTACAATGTTAGGGTCTGGGTATTTAAAGATGGATAAATCATAGCATCTGCCTTCAAAGAGTTCCTAGTCTAGTGAGAGAGATGTGTCAGACACATCATTGTATATAGACAGAGCTTGTGAAAGTGTTTTTTTTTTTTTTTTTTTTTTTGGGCTTCCCCCTTTTGTGCCCT
>NW_020174156.1:4127703-4179223 GCF_003031525.2 Neophocaena asiaeorientalis asiaeorientalis | reverse complement strand
GGCCTCTCACTGCTGAGGCCTCTCACTGCTGTGGCCTCTCCCGTTGCGGAGCACAGGCTCAGCGGCCATGGCTCACGGGCCCAGCTGCTCCGCGGCATGTAGGATCCTCCCGGACCGGGACATGAACCCGTGTCCCCTGCATCGGCAGGCGGACTCTCAACCACTGCGCCACCAGGGAAGCCCTGTGAAAGTGTTTTAAGAGAGCTATAACAATCAGCCTATAATTTCATTTACCTCTGCCTGGGTCTTGTTCTGTTCTCTGGACCCAAATTCTTGCCATCATGGGACCCTGGCCACTCATGGCAGGTTCTCTGGCACTGACTGCTAGTTGGGTCTACCTCCCAGCTTTACTGACTGGGCAGGATTCCCACCATTAGCTTGACTTCTTAATGCTGCCATCTTTCACCGCATGCCGGGGTCTTGCCCCTTCTTGAAAATCTGTATCCTGCTCCTTTCTGTGGCTCTACCTAGTGGCCAGATGTTTATTTACATTCTCTTTTATAGGTGTTTTTAATGTGTATTCTCATCAGGTTTCAGCTGTGTAAACATAGAGTGGTTCACATGATGTGGATCACTCTGTGCTGCTTCCCAACGTATTAATGACAAATTTTAGGCAATGTGTCCTGTCTTCAACCCTTTGATCTTCTCCGTTTACAAGTCATTCTAAAGGAACACATAAAACCAACTGTGAGCTCTAATTCCCGACCCCAGTGTTTATCCAGGCTGTCGTCTCCCTCTTCTGCTCAAGTGCTCTTCACGGCTCTTATATTTGTTCCTCCTTCCACACTCTCCTGGCTTTGTACCCCAGCTCCCAACAACACATATCAGAATTCCACTTCCTCATGGTATAGAGATTAAACTATAATCTCTATAGTATTAGTATCTATAAATACTTGTCCCTCCCCTCTTTGTGTGCGTATCAACACACGAAAAATTCATCTATAAATTTAATTTGTGATTGCTCTTCTGGCCTAAACCTAGGAACAACCATAGTGTATTTGTGTAGCATTTCTGACTTGACAGAAACTGCTATTATATATCTTGGCAAGACTTTTGTTATATTGTCTTAATAATATCATTGAAAACATATTTACCATTGGTCCAGGAGGAGCTGTGAAATAAGAATACATATTCTCTTGGAAGAGGTTAAGATGGAAAGGAAATCAATGGAGACCATCCTTTTTCCTCTTTACCTGTCCTTAGCTCACAGCGTATATTTTTTTCTCTGAAAAAGTATGAGTGTATCCGTATCATTGCACCAATAGCATACTGGTTGGAAGCAACAGTTGTGGAACCAGACAGCTTGGGTCCAGATACCAACTCTACCTCCAACTAGGTATATGATCTTGGGCCCTCATTTCTATTTTAGTAAAATAGTGTTAGAATACCTCTAATAATAATACTGAATTTAGGTGGTTGTTCTGAGGTTCACTTGAGTTGATGTGTATAAAGCATTTAGAAAACAATGGTCTGCAGGAAACACTGCATCAGCCTTTGCTGAAATTGTTCTACCCAGCATTATCATCACTTAGGAAAAATCTTTTCCAGTCCATAAGCAAGTATCTCTTATGTTAATCTGAATTAATTTAATCATGAAAACAGTGATTTATTATTTATATACCATTTATGTCCTTTCTTGATTTATCATTTGCATTCTTTGACATTTATTTTCTCTACCCATTTTTAACTCTTCACTCACTAATAATTTCAAAGAACTTTTTTATGTTGACCATTATATTCCACCATCACCTTTGCTTTGCTGTTTTTTCTTAAACATATATATTTTCAGCCTAGATTAAATTTGCTTCAAGATAGGAGTAAAGACTGTTTGCTTAAAAGCCTCTAGTGCAAGATTTGAAATTAAAATATATTTAGCTTTCCAGGCACTTGTCCTATGTTTTGTAATATTTAAGGTAGCACAATGAGCTGACACAATTGATCATAACTCTTTAAATTGCAACTGGTGTTTTAGCCAAGTAATCAATGCCTAATTATGTATTTTATTAGGGAAATAATTCCAGGAGCCTTAATCCTACCTTTAAGGAATATAGCCAATGTGCCAATCCAACTGTTTTTGCCTAATTATAGTTTTCAGTCTTGATCAATGGGCTTCAAAATTATACTAGGATTTTTGGCTAAGAACATTGCAGGGTGGTGGCATGAATAATAAACACACATATACTAATTTTTCCTATACATTATTATTTGCCGAACTTACATAAAACAATGTTTATAATCAATTTCATATTTTCAATTATTTTCTTACTTAATAAAGACTTTTCCTGACAATTTTCCAAACCAGCATAATATGTAATCATTGAACTTTTTAGAAGACAAAATAGAATAACAATGACAAATAACACTTGTAGAATACTTACTATGTGCCACAGACTATTTTAAGCACATTTTACACATTTGAATTACTTAGCTCTCACAAATAACATATGTAGCTACAGTGTAATTCTCACTTTACAGATGAGGAAGCTAAGGCATAGGAAGTCTATATTTCCCAAGAACACCCAGCTAATCAGCGGTAGAGCAGGATTTGGACCTCAGCAGGATGGTTTTAGGGCACTGGTTTAGCAAACATTTTCTATAAATCTTCAGATAGTAAATATTTTGGGTTTTGAGGGCCACGTGGTCTCTGTTGCAGTTCACCTCTACAGCTGTAGTGCGAAAGCAGCCCTAGATAATACATAAATGAATGTGTGTGGCTGTGTTCCAATAAATTGTTATTTACAGACACTTAAATTTGAATTTTATATAATTTTCATCTATTACAAAATATTATTTTCTTTTGATTTTTTAAAACCACTTTAAAATGTAGTAAATATTTTTAACATATGGACTGTGTGAAGATAATCAGTGGGCTGCACTTGGCCCTCAGGCCGTACACAGATTACTGATTCCTGTTCTATAGGGAAAGATCTTAGCCTCTGTGCTCCTACTCACTTGCACATACCGAAAAGTGAAAAATCAATTAGTCTCATACTAATGGTGTTACCTAGTAAAGATAACTCGCCTTTTTTCTATTTTATAAATTTATTTATTTATTTTTGGCTGCGTTGGGTCTTCGTTGCTACACGCAGGCTTTCTCTAGTTGTGGGGAGCAGGGGCTACTCTTCATTGCGATGCACGGGCTTCTCTTTGCGGTGGCTTCTCTTGTTGCGGAGCACGGGCTCTAGGTGCACAGGCTTCAGTAGTTGTGGCACACGGGCTCAGTAGTTGTGGCATGCGGTCTCAGTAGTTGTGGCTCGCGGGCTCTAGAGCACAGGCTCAGTAGTTGTAGCGCACCGGCTTAGTTGCTCCGAGGCATATGGGATCTTCCTGGTCCAGGGATCGAACTCGTGTCCCCCGTATTGGCAGGCGGATTCTTAACCACTGCGCCACCAGGGAAGTCCCAGATAACTCATTTTTATTCTACTTAGGACCACACTAATTATTATGATCAGAAAATACGGCTTATTAGAACGATTTTCTTCTGGTTTAGAAGTTAAAAGTTGATTAATTGGTTCTTATAGTTTTCCCATGTGTTCGTATTTCTTTCACCCTTAACCATGGTATAACCCTCTTCAGGCTGAGTCTGTATAGTAAAAGTGAAGACATTTTGTAATTGCTGGGTTGGCTTCACCAAGGTACAAACTTAATGGAATAAATCAGAGTGAGAAAACCCAGCCTTGGGTTCTGAATTATGCTGCTTTACTGTCTACATTTATGAATTAACGTGATTCATTATCAAAACAGCATCTTCCTTTGGGTCATGTAGATAGAAGCTCATTAACAGCATGGGCATCTGGCTTGGTTTCTTTATTACGGAAAAGAAATTCCCATTAAGCCACCCTACAGCATGATTAAATTTTAAAATAACATTGGCATTGCGACAAGATCGTTTTAATTGTTCTCCCTGCCAGCCTAGTTTATCTGCGTGGCAACCAACTCATTCATTAGCACCTACCACCTGTACAGAGGCACTCAGTGCCCCATCTCCAAGTCAGTTCCAAACAATAAAGCCAGTTATGTCTAGACATGTCACATTGACACATAAAGTGACTGGTTCTCAAGCTATTGCATAGGCGCCGATAGCTTTCCCTCTCTGAGAGCTGTGAGGTTCTTTTGATATTTGAGAAGGGGGAGGGCCAGGGCCTGAGGGAGCAGGATGGGAAGAAGTCAGTGTTGTTTGGGAGACAAGTTTCTCAACCTCATAAAACTTGGTACACTGTCTTCACACCAGGAAATGTCAGAATTCCACTGATTAGCCATACCAAGAAGCCTGGAGAGATTATCTCTTGAGAAAATGAAGACATGTCAGAGCTTTTCAAAGCAAAAGCCTTTACATTATTGGGTGGTAATAGGGTAGCCAGACAATCTGGAGAGCTTTGCAACAACTAGGAACTGTGGTTGCAAATATAGATGCACTTGCTTTACAGCCCATAATCACTGTCAGGTGAATTTCCATCTCTGATCACTTTTGGCTCTTACACCATAACTCAGTTTAGCAGAGGAGGTATTATCTCCCTTCATAGCTGAAGGAAGCAGGGCCTAGATAGGACTTATTGATTTATCCAAAGTGACTGGGACTGGAAGTTAGAGCCGTGACAGGAGCAAGGGGGCTCCAAACTCCTGGTCAAATACTTTTTCTGAAATGAGGCAGGGTTGATGCAGTTGTAGAGTATATCATGTGAGGCTATCTTCCTTGTGCCAAAATATTAGGACAAGTAAAATTTTCAGTAAATAATCCAGATACTTTTTTGATAAACCCCTATTTGGAAGTAAAGAGGCCTTCCAAAACATATGACTGTGTCTTTCATTTTTAAATAGGAAGATTAATAATGATTAAAGAGTACATCTTTACTATTTGTAGAGTTGAATATTTGTTGCTATGTAGACTAGATTGTCTTCATGATGTCCAATTAATTATTAAAGTCAATCTTTGAAAGATTTCAGGTAGACTACACAAACTTGGGAAAAATCCAGTTTTCTCATTGGTAATGGAAATGATCTCCATTTAGAGATTCCATTTAGATATAATGGTTGCCAAGTTTTGATTTCTATAATTCAGTTACAAGATGCAGCCTGTGAAACAGGTTATCAAATGTGACCAAATAGCAAAGTTATTATGAATTAAGTTACAAATTAAATCCTGGACATTTAAGGAACTTCGGTCTAAAAACTGCTTTGTATTTAGGGTTCTCTTGATTATATATGTATATTATTTAAATAAATACATGCACATTCAGTTATATCATACAACCGTAGTTTCGGATTCAACTTTCCTGTAGTATATGAAACAAATTGAGGGTGTCAGTGTCATGTGTTGCATAGATGGCCCATCTGTCAAGTATTTCCCTTTCTGGCATTTCAAGAACAGGAAATTCACTGGAGGTCAATTGGAAGTCTGTATGTATTGTGTCTGCTATATATTATTTGTTCCTATATATTCATTTAATTATAATTTCATAAAACCTAAGATTGTAGTCTCTCCCTAGACTATGAAAAACATGCTGTCTCCTGAATTCAGTCACTATAATTGTATCTCCTCTGCCAAGAACAATGCTTTATATTCTTTGGGTTTCAGACAAGCTATAATATGAACTTTCTCCCCAGATATTTTACAGCACCGTATAACACAATAATGAGCTAAATTTTATAATCAGTCATAGAGAAAGAGAAGGTAAGAACTGTTATTCTCAAGGGAAAGACATATTTCTGGATGAGATCAGAAGGAAGACCAGGAGTCACTGTGATGCCTGTCACTCCAATATCTACATATGTCAGCACCAGCTCCAATTAATATTGACCTGGTAGAAGTACAACCTCCTAAAAGTTTAAATGGCCTTTGGAGAAGAGAAAGTTGTTAGCAATTCTCCAATCAGCAGAGTAGAATTTTAACAGCCTGAGGCTAATTGAGGCTGAGGAACCAAGCATTTCTCTGCAGTTCTTAGGTTGAAACTGGGCAGCTGGGAAGCTCCATATGTCTTGGTCCTATAAGTCTGGTGCCTTCAATGACCATTGCTCATTAAAGGGTCCTGGCCATAGGATGCTGGACTCTTAAGGATTGTGGGTCAGGGTCACTTTTGAGTAGGTTTACTTTTCCTCTTGGCTTCTAAGAATCTGCAAACTCTCAAAGAGCTTTCACCATGCCCGTCTCATCCACTTTTCATCTCCTCTTCCCCTTCCCCTTCCTCTCTTCCCACCTCAGTCAAATGTTTATTCCACATCTTTATTCTATATGGTGCCCTGAAGTCCACAGTAACAGATAGACAGGAGGGAAGTGTGCTTAGCATGGCGATGGTCAAGTTTAATGTAGAGGGGGCAAAGTGAACCATTTTGTTTCTTTTGTACTCCAGCCCTAACCATGAAGACATCTAACAGGGGCTTCTGAATGCAGCTTCTCTTAGGCAGGAAAACTTCCATGATAAGAGAGATGGAGTATGAACATCTGAAAGGAATAAGTTATAGAGAAATAATGTCCACTTGACAATCTGGGGACTGTATTAAGAAGGATAACACACATGACTGCTTACTAAGTGTTGGGTGTTACAGTATACACCAGTATGCTGGTGTTATCTCATGTATTCCTCACACATACTCTATAAAAGTAGGTATCGTTATCATCTTCATCTGGTGTTTGTGACCTGGTGCTTATCCTCAGCTTCTCTTATCACTTAGTACTTTTAGTAAGGGCTTCATTGTTTTCATGTGGGACTGAGATTCTAGCACACCATTTTATTTGCCAGATCTGGCTTCATGGGAACCAGCTCCTTTGGGGCTGCAGTGAATATCAGAGGGTTTGCAGACCAAGCAGCTCATCGCTTCCACTTTGGGAACCACCAATATCATTGTCCTCCAATGAATACAGACTTGGTAGGATGATGAATCAAGAAGCTCTTTTTTTCCCCTTATTCAAATAGTGGGAAAAGACCCAACTAAGACCACCAGACCTCTCTCTGGAATTAGCACATAGAGCAGAACACCTGAAAACAAAGGAACTCCTATGAGAGTCACATCCCCACAATGTACACCTCAAAAGACCTTTTGTTCTTTTCAAAGACTGATTCTTTAGTCGTCTTTTCAATGCCCTGAGTTACCGCATATTATACCATTGGGCTTTTCTTTAAAAAAGATAGCCTGAATCAATTTTTGTTGTTTAAAGGGAAATAACCTCAAGTGAAGTAGGTTCAGCAGTAGAAGTCTTGGAAACTCCAGTCATGCTATTTGAGTTTTGACGAGGTAAGCCAAGCCATTCATGTATGCACTCTTCTCCTGCAGTGTTCACATTGAACCTGAGCAAGGTAAGCTAGGAAAAGAAGCTTTTTCACTAATCAGTTGTCTCTGGGGAATGGAAAAACTAGAGGAAGTCAACTATGCAGGAAAAGCTTTTAAGAAACCAAGAGACATATGAGGAAAAGCAAAACTAAGAAAATGAAATTTGAGAAAAACAATTAGAGATGAGAAATAGATGTTTAGATGCATAAGTCTTCCAGAAAACAGCATCTCTGGTATACTCATCACCGATATGTATGTCCTGTTCAATTACATGACTAATGCTGTGCTGAGCCGCACTTACAATCTAATGCAATTTGACTGACCTAATCCATCAGCAATGACACGTCAAAAATGGGTCTGTCAGCTTGAGTAATTGAAAAAGAAGCAGCTCTTTGAAATTCCATTTTTAAATGAACTTTGAGAGTGTTAATAAACTTGATTACCAACATTAAAAGAAAATTTCTTTTTTTAAATAAACACCCTTTCCTGTTTCCATCGGAAGCCTGATGCCCACAGAACTGAACATTTGGAGCCTCTGATAAAGTCCCAGACAGACTGGCCGCTTCTGAGCTTAGTCTCAGTGAACTTACGAGCCGGGGATCATACTCTTCCATGAAATTCTAATTTCAGATTCTGAAATTTTCTTATTCAGTACATTGAGCTAGCTATTTTCTTCTTTCAGCTGCTACTCTTTTGGAGAAGAGAATTACCAGGCGAAGGGTAAGCATGAAGCAGTCTCCCCTAACAATTCTTCTTTCTTTTAAGTATGTTGCGCAGCACCTGAAAGAGTTGCAGTCCTTTCTCGGGGTCCTCCCTCGCTTTCAGGTAAAATGCAGTTACCTGGTACTGTGCTCTGTTTGAGCAGCAAAGTCAACACAGGTGTAATGGTTCTGTCTGTCCTTTGCCTGGCCCAGACCAACCCAGCCGGCCCCTCAGGTATAGCCCCGCACTGCGAGTGAACGATCCAGGGCAAGGCAGGCAGCACACTGGACCCAAAGGAAAGTGGCTTTAGTCCTGGCTGCATGTCTCCTATGAAATGAATCTCCTGGGAGCCCTGGACATGTGCAAGCATAATGGGCCATTGTCCTCTCTTAACCCAGTTATTGAGCCCACCCTGACTGGCTGGCCTTCTGCTTCAGTTTATTTTATTGGACCTCTAAGTTCCTGTCACGACCACAGCCCTGTCCTCAGAGCCTCAGCACACTTGTCTGTGACCTGGCCTTCTGCCTTGTTCTCACTTGGTCTTTCCTCAGGCACTGATTTTTTCATCCCTAGTCACCATAGTAGGAGAAAGGCTGACACGGCTCCCAATAGCCTTGCCTACTCTGAGTCTCTGCACCCCTGATTCCAAGGCTCATGCATTGTCTGTACCTCCGGGGCTGTGCCTCACCTATTGAATTGGACCTTTTGATGCTGATAGCAGACCAATCAGATTGGCCAAAACCTTTGGATACTGACCCTCAGGGGGCAGCTACATCACCAGATCCATTTCTTTAGCTCCAGGCCCACTGACGTGCAGTTCCCCCCATGTTTTCCAGCAGCACAAATATTTTAATGATTCCAGCATACCTTGTAACCAAGCTCCCACCCTGAGTTAGGTTGGGTTCCTGGGCATCAGACCACAGAGAGAGAATCTCGGGCTTCAGAAAGTAGAGGTGTATCAGAAGAGTTGTTCAGAAGTATCTGCGGGGAGAATTCCAGATGGCAATCAGCAAGGATGCATTAAACACAAACTAACTAACTAACTAACTAACTAATCAACCAACCAGTGTTACCAATTATATACTATGTGCCAGGTACTTTATTCCTTAATCTACACAACAGTCCTATAAAATATTATAATTACATTTTACGATGAGGAAACTGAGACTGTCAGCAGTTGCACAGCTGTTGCACAGCTGTATTTTATGCATTGAGGATTTGAACACAGGGCTCTCTGACTCCAAATTCCCAAATTCTACAGCACTGTTTTGCCTCCTGGTGAAGCTGCATCCTAAACGGCAGTGCCCTGGGAGTCCCTTACTTCTTTGAGGCATTCCCTGTGTTCCAGAATCATCCTGCCACCAGTCTCAGACATCTTTCATTCAAAAATCCATCACCTTAGCACTCCTGTAGTTAAACCCTCTCGTTTTGCTGATTCAGAAACTGAGTCTCTGAGACTCCTTTAAGAAAATGGGCTAATTAGTGGCAGAATCAAAACTGAAGGCTGTATCCTGAATCCAGCTCAGAGTTTTTCCTATTAGTCCCAACATTTCCCTGTTCATTTATTAAGGATTCCTTAAGAAAAGTTGTCACACAACACAGATGGACTTAGTGGGTCTTATGCTGAGTGAAATAAGTCAGACAGAGAAAGACAAATACCATATGATTTCACTCATATGCAGAATCTAAAAAATAAAACAAGTGAACAAACATAACAAAATAGAAACAGAGTCATAAATAGAACAAACTGGTGGTTGCCAGAGAGAAAGGGATGAGGGGATGAGTGAAATGGCTGAGGGAGATTAAGAGGTACAAAATTCCAGTTATAAAATAAATAAGTCATGGGAAATATAATGTAGAGCATAGGGAATATAGTCAATAATATTGTAATAACTATGTATGGTGAAAGATGGTAACTAGATTTATCACAGTGATCATTTTGTAATGTCTAAAATATCAAATCACGATGTCGTACACCTGAAACTAATATATTATTATGAAGTCAGTTATACTCCAATAAAAAACAAAGAGAAAAATTATTACATAAATTAATGAGACAAACTAAAGAGAATTGCTAATGATTTCTGCTTGGTAAAGACTCTCAGGAACATCTGCATTTAAGACAAGTTACATGAGAAAACTCCAGTTAGACAGGGAAAATTGGACACAGAACCTTAACGTTTTTCCTACCTCATTTTCCTAAAACAACAGTAGAGGATTTTAAAAGTCATAAACCCATGAGAACAAAAAGAACAGAAGAGGAAACAATAGTGGACATGAGATTTTAGTAAGTGTTTAGAAGATGGAAAGCAGACAGCTGGAGAGTGGTTAAAAACCTACGTGCTTTCAGAATGGGTTGCCAACCACATGCATGGGAATCCATCTTGAAAAGCGTTATAGTGATTCTGGAACAGAGGCACCAGGGACCATGCTGGATTAGAGTGAGGTATGGGCTGAATCCTAGAGATTTGATTGAAGGGTCCCAACAGGATAGTCAGACCCCCAGGTTCCCACCCCTAATCTTTGCAGCCAGATGAATACACCTCCTCAATTCAGTAGGAGATGGTGGGCTTACACTCTGGAGAAATTGGCCAGAGATCCCACTCTTGACTTAGGGAGATCAGGTAGTGGTAAGACCCCAGGCTGAAAACAGGGGAATTAGGTAAATGTCTGAATACTGAAAAGTAAAATCTCAAGCCCACTTCCCCTGATGGGCTTCCAGGATGTTTGTGAAAATCTTTGACCTCACCAGTTCTTCCAAGCAGACACAGACTGTTTTCTGGGAAAACTGGACAGCTTCAGAGAAAAGGCCTGAATGTACTGACATTTTGGGATTCTCCAAGGGAAAACCAGCTTTCCTTAGGGTCTCACCATGAAGTCCACCATTTGGCAGTCCCACCTCTATATCCAGAGCTTCTAGTTGGTTTTAAAATGACTTGCTTTTAAATGAGAACAGACAGCCAGCGGTGAGCTGGCATTATTGAAAGTATACAACATGGAAGATAGAGAACAAGACAGAAGAAAACAAATAAATAGGGAAAAAAGAAAAACTAACTTGTGAAAGATGTATGGAAGACTAAGGGCAAATATCTCTACTTTACACAAAGCTCCTACAAATCAATGTGAAAAGATAAAGCTTTGTCTCTTGGAGCTCAGCCCAATGGAAGAGCCAATGATACAGATTGGTAACTTATAGAACAAACATAAATATGGCCTACAAATGAAAGCATGACCAACTTCCAATAGTGATTAGAAAATATTATTTAGGACAACAAAAATGCTTGTTAAGAGATGTATTTAAAAAAATTTTAGACTGGCAAAATTTTCACAAAATGGATAGTGTCCAATATTAAAATTGGGTGGGAGGAGTTGGGCTCTTCCATATAATATTGGTCAGAGTATAAATTGGTATACTATTTTGGGGGACAGTTTAGTACTCTTTGTATAACATTTAAAAATAATTTTAAATTATGCATACTCATGGTCTCAACAACTTCACTTTTAGAAGCCATCCATCAGAGATATTTGCACAAGTACACAAGCTATAAATACAAGGGTGCTCATGGATGGCTTATTTGGAATAGGTAAAAATTGGAAAGAACATAAATCTGCATTGATAGAGGAAACTGTGAAATTGAATATGCTAAATTAATTTAGTGTAATATATAGCTGTAAAGAATAAAAAAAGATATATATGATTTATGGACAAATGTCCACAATATTATTAAATGAAAACATTAGGTTAAGGAAATGGGTGTATAGTATAACAACGTTTTGTCAAAAGAAAAAAACAGCACTTAGTTTATATTTAAACATACACATTTCACACAGAGAGAAAATTGACTGGAGAATTATTAGATTACTGATAGTGGGATGGGAGTGATGGTCATGGGAAAGACATACTTTTCATTTTCCCAAGTATTTTGAACCTATTCTTTACAAGCATGTACAAATTGTTTACTTTTAAAACACCTATGATTCTTTCACGTTCGTTTCCCATGCACAACTATCAAAGAGCGTTGGGGTGTAGTTTAGAACCGTGCCTGGCTCAAAACAGTAATCAATACTAGTTGTCTGAGCAAATGTTTTCTAATAGTTATTACCAACTATTTGTCAATAATTCAAACCTCTGCTTACAAGACTATCTTTTTTTAAACCTTTCATTATGTAACTATCTTCTAGAAATTGCTAGCTTAACCTGGGTGCTTATAGGAGCACGTTTATTCTGAGTTTGGTCATTACACCCACCTATGTTTGCGGCATCATTAAAACGGAGAGACTAATAGGAGGGAGTAGTGAAGGAAGCTTTAATTACTGCAGAACCAGCAGCAGGACAAGGGAATCCTGTTTCTACACCTCCATGAAGGCTGTGCAAAAGTCTTCCAGGGTCAGATGCCCGTGGCCGGGTGATGAATGGCAGGCCCTGGACAGCTTTTGGTTGGGGTCCGAGCTTGGTATGGGGCAGGAATTAACAGTGCCTTCATCAGTCGTCTGACACCATTACTGGCAGTAGACAATTCCAGAAGGAGCCACACGCAGCCAATGATTTTTCTCTTCAGCCCTGTCTGTCCTACAGCACCTGGAGCAGCTGCACTAGGAGGTGGTAATTGATGGCTTTGATTTACCAAAGAAGAATAACGTGGGCAGTTATCCAGTTCAGGGGCAAGCCTTTGTGGATATGAAACTGTGCCCTCTCAGTAACAGGGGACTGTTGTAGATCTTTAAACTGTTATTTCTGTTGTGAGCCAAGCCCCACCAACTATGGGCTTCTCTCTGTATTCCTGTCCCTGTTCCAGTCAGAACAGCTTGAAAGCTCACCAGACCTCTACCTCAGCTGGAAATTGTACCCACTCACTTTCTGTGGCTCTCTTATGGTCTGTGATTCCATTCGTGCTGTCATTTTGCAATTTCAATTAGTTGTGTAATTTTCAAGCCGTGTCAAGTTCACACAACACATTTAGTCTCCCACATTAGAACAACTTGCCAGAGGAAGGAAAGAACTGTATGGATGCCATGTGCTAAGCAGCGCGTTTCATTTCCCAAGCCTTTTACTGAATGGATACCGCCACACTCACCACTTTACTGAATGGCCACAATCACTGAGTGTGATTTTTTTTCTTTTTATTGTTGGAAAGCGAATATGTCTGAGAGCATAGGTAAAGTGATTTGCTGTGATCTCCAAATGTTTGAAAATTCTGTAATTTATATTATAAAATTCTTCTGAATTTTGCATTTTTATCCATTTTCTGTGTATTTATTTTGATATATAATAATAATTAAAGTTACTTAATATAGACCAAAACAGATGCTCCAAGAAGAGGGAAATTTCTCTCTTACAGATGCTTCTGATTCTTTGCTTAGGTAGTATGGCCCAGGATGTGCACAATCCTGGAGATTCAGAGAAGCCATCAAATAACCCTAAAAGGAAGGTACTATTACATCAATTTTAGAGGAAAACCAATTGAACCTCAAAAATATTCAATAATTTGCCAAAGTTCACGAGCTAACAACATATGGCAAATCTGGGACACAAGCAGTCATTTCCACCAGACCATGCTACAGAGATTCTTCTCTATTAATTTTGTTTCTTTTCTTGCCTCTCCTTTCTCTTGCCTTAGCACTAAGTAGAATGTTCATCATACTAAGTATAAAATGTGTTTTAAAAATTATTAATAAGTTCTTTGATAAGACTTAATTTTTTGGTAGCAGAGATGGAGTTGGGGTAAAGCAAAACTTCATCAAAAGCCTTGAACAAGGGACTTCCCTAGTGGTGCAGTGGTTAAGAATCGCCTGCTGGGCTTCCCTGGTGGCGCAGTGGTTGAGAGTCCGCCTGCCGATGCAGGGGACACGGGTTCGTGACCCGGTCCGGGAAGATCCCACATGCCGCGGAGCGGCTGGCCCCGTGAGCCATGGCCGCTGGGCCGGTGCGTCCGGGGCCTGGGCTCCACAAAGAGAGAGGCCACAGGTGTGAGAGGCCCGCGTGACGCAAAAAAAAAAAAAAAAAGAATCCCCTGCCAATGCCGGGGACACGGGTTCAAACCCTGGTCTGGGAAGATCCCACATGCCGCAGAGCAACTGAGCCCATGCGCCACAACTACTGAGCCCACGTGCCTAGAGCCTGTGCTCTACAACAAGAGAAGCCACCACACTGAGAAGCCTGCGCACCACGATAAAGAGTAGACCCTGGTCGCCGCAACTAGAGAAAGCCTGCGTGCAGCAATGAAGATCCAATACAGCCTAAATAAATAAATAAGAAAAAAAAGAGAGACTTGAACAAAATTTTAAGAAGTGCCAGGCACTGAACCTCTGCTGAGGCTGCATTCTTCCCAGCTGACACTTCTGGCCGAGTGACTGAGTAGCGAATCACCAGATCTAATTTCTAATTCCAGTGATGCCACCAAACAACTTCCTATGCATAGGGGAGTCATAAATCTCTCCTACGCCCTTCTGTCATTTGTATTATTGAGGGGGTGGAGGCTGGAATCAATGTCTTTGAGGTCCTCACACTATTGTTTCCCGCCAGTGGAAGAATCACTTGAGAATGGAGAGAAGCCACACCCCCCAGCCTTTTCATAATATTTCTTGGGCTTATTCAAGGCACAGTGTATTTTTTTCAACCAATGTTATTCTCCACAGTAATGCTCTGTTGCCTATTCCATCTTTTTTTTTCTTCTCTTGGTTTACCCTGGTGTCTAATGTCCTACCAGAACTGTGTGAACTGGAGACCAAGGTTAGTTGATCCTTGATGAAGCACCCCAGTCCTGGCAGACCCATGTTCATCCTTTGGCTCCAGCTTCCCTTGACTGTCACCTGCTCTGGCCATTTGGTAAGCTTCATCCCAGCTGCAGCAAAAGGCCTGGTGGAGTGTTGATTTTTCTTGGCTCAGATGCAACGCACAGTGTTATATTCACAATCTGGCAGTTCCACGGAAAGAAAGGAATTCTTCCTCCATCAGTTACCACCTACCCCCTACTATCTAAGAACCTTTGATTCTTCAGTGATTCAAGAGGCAAAAAAGTACCATCTCCTGACCTTGCTTTTCAGCATTCTTCACTGTAGAGAAGGTGATTACAAAGGATCAGCCATTTAATTAACTTCCAGGGCCCACAGCTCTCCATTTCACATTCCTCTTTCTTTGATTTAGTACGATTTTGGAGGGCAAAGAAATGAGCCACTGCCAGGATTTTCTGGGGAATGATATGGGATTGGTTTTTGAGATTTATTTATTTCTCTTATAAGCAGAAGAAGAAAAACAATTGAGGTTCATTTGCTTTTTGCAAATGCAGAAAACTTAAGAAGAGCATTATTCCATGTAGTTTAGATTTGACTACAGATTATTGAATGACAATAATTAATTGGAGGGCATTGGAATAGCCACCTTTGGTTATGCTTACTAAGTCAGTCAGTTAGACTTTCTTAACCAACATTTACCTAAAAGTTTGGTATCATCCTCAATGCCTCCCTTCTATCTCATTAGCAATGTCCAGTTACACCAGGTGGAGGTTATTTTATTTTTCTAAATATCTCTAATATCAGTTTATTTATAAATTAATTAAATATTTACTGAAAAACAATGGGCAAGATATTTGAAGATTTTAACAAAAAGGTATTTTAAAGGCAAGTAAGAATATGAAAAGATCTTCAATGTCACTAGTATTTAGGAAAATTAAAACCTCAATGAGGTACAAGTAGACACCTATTAAAATGGCTTAAAAGAATAACAATACCAAGTGCTTAGGATGGGAGCACCTGGAGCTCTTATACATTTCTGGTGGGAATGTAGAATGGTACATGACCTTGGAAAACAGTTTTCCAATTTTTTGTTAAGCATACACTTATCATATGACTCAGTACTCTCACTCCTAGGTATTTACCCAAATGAAATGAAAAATTATGTTCATGCAAAATGGAAACCCTAATGCTTTTCACCTGGGGCATCGATAAACTTTGGTACATCCTTACCATGGAATACTACTCAGCAATAAAAAGAACTACTGATACATATAACAACATGAATGAATTTGATGAATCTCAATTGTGTTACACTAAGGGAAGGAAGCCAGACACAAAAGGCTACATACTGCATGTATATGGTTGCCAGGGGTTGGGGTTGAGAGATTGACTATAGAAGAGCAGCACAAGAAAATTTTGGTGGTGATGGAACCATTCTACATCTTGATTGTGGTAGTAGTTATACTACAGTATGCAATTGTCAAAATTTGCAAACAAGGTGAAATTTGCTGTATGAAAATTATTCCTTAATTTTAAAAAGAGAAAATAATTTATTGAGCATCTTCTATATGGAAGGAATCATTATTATTCCTGCAGTGAAGAAGGCAGAACAAGTCCTTGCTCTTAGGATTTTATATCCTAGCTCTGTGTTCACTCTGTTCTTTGTCCACTGTCAGCACTGAAAATTTTCTTGTAAGTTTGAGTATGCTTTTCCCTATGGTAGTGGACAGTTCCATGATTTTTGGCCTCTTAGTCCTTTTAGAACATCTTTTCTATGTTTGGGAATTTCCCACATTATGGGTCCTTCTTGCCCAGGTGGAAGCTAGAAACTCACTTTTCCAGCCTCCCTTGCAGCCATGGTGCTGGCATGTGACTTTGTCTCTATCAATCAGAAGAATGTGTGCAAGACTTTGATTTGAAAGACAGCAAGGTGAGAAAGAAAGTGCTGTGTGGAATTCAGTTCTGTCCAGGGTGACAGAAATGGTTTTCTTGAAAGGGCTGGAGGAAGTTGTGTCAATGAGTGCCCAGGGTCATTGGTGTGGCAGCTGGAGTATGTGCTCAGTGGAGGTGAGTAGCCTTGGCTTGAACCTCCAAGTCTAGACACTCTGTCCATTCCAGAGTGTCTCTGAACTACTTAATATTCTTTAATAAATTCTTTTTTATCACCTTAAGCTAGAGTGGTTACTTTTTTATGTGTTTGGTTTGCCTCTAAATCTCAATTGATACACTTAAACTTTCAGTAACTTCCTATCACCTTAGGAAAAATATCTATACTTCTAACCATGGCAAGTAAGGCCTTTGACCTAAAGCTCAAAGGTACCTTCCATTCTGTACTGTCCTCAATGTGCTCTATGTTTTAGTCACCTTGAACTTGAAAACTGCAAATGTTGCATCCTCATTTATATCTTCATGCATGTACAGATGGTGTTCCCTTTGTTTGGTACAACTTTCCTTAATGCTGTCTCACCATTTTACAGCTCTTTTCTCATGTTGTCCCTATTCACCCTTCACCTATACTCATCCTTCAAATCCATCTCAAATATCACCAACTCAAATGCCTTCTCTGTAGCTTTCCTTGGCAGCCTTACCATGGTCTCAGTGCCCCAGAGATGTTTTGCGTCCTCCCCTATTTGAGAATTTCTCATAGTGTATTATAATGAATTCAGTAATACTTACTGAGCAAATACCATGTGCCAGGCATAAATCTAAAATGATGAATAGGGGTGACTTAGGTAAAGAATGAAATGGAGTGGGTCCACACAGAGAGACCAGCACAGAGAGCTGGTAGGCAGGCGCATAGAGAGTGAGTATCCAGGTGAGGGCACATGTGTCTAGAGCATTGCGAGCAGGTGAGTCCCCTTCACTCTTCTGTAAATCATCCTCTGAGGCAGGAGTCAAGTCTTACTCATCTTTGTTCCTCTAGTGCACCTGAGCCAGGCAGAGTAAACATTCGATGAAGGTTTGCTAAATTAGTAAATGAATGACCAGATCCTGTCTCTCCCCAGGACTTTTGTCTGATGCTTGAACTGGAGGAAATAATTTAGGCTTAATTTCCTGTTCATCAGTCCAGGGCCAGGATATAGGAAATGTCTTTAATTATCAATCAAAGTTTCCTATGTCCTCACACTAATAATCTGGTATTGCATTGATATAATAGTGGTAGAGTAACTTCAAAAGTGTTGTCTTGGATAATTAATTATTCAAGAGCCATCAGTTTACTCATCTTTAAAAGCCTATTAATGGCAAATATCCTGGATCTGCATTTCTTATCTAATCCTATCGTCATAGCAACCTCACAAATCAGCTTTCAGATGTGTTCTAACATTATGGCTTAGGCAAAAAGAGGCAAAATGATTTTCTGATCATGACATAGGAAATCAATGGCATAGTCAGGAGTCGTTCTTTTCCAAACCTCTCATTTTTAGTCATGGGTCATCTTTTGGTAAAAGAGGTATCAAATAAAGCAAGGGCTGTATGTTTAAATATACCTATGTATGGTAGTATAGATACCTTAAGTAACCCTATACACTCAGGGTACAGAATAAAGGCTTCCTGGTGAGAATATAACTGGAGGCACTGAAATGCATGCCACTGTTGCTTTGGACAATTCTGAAAACCTGCTCCTACCATCAGATAGCAATGCCTTTCCCTTGATTTGCTATGGAAGTTAAACTGAATTTTAATCACCTCCTTAATGCTTAACTTTATAGGGAAACAGACTGAGTATTGGGGGTATCTTTCTGATGTTTTCAATGAACCAGAGGCACAGACTTTGCTGTCATCTTCATCCAAGGACAAATTGTAATTGGCTAGACTAGCGAATTGCTTTTTCTTATTGGAAACTGCCACTGACACATTAGATTGAAAATAAAATCCTTACTGTATGGATGTGATGTGGTTCTTCACCATGCAGCTGTAAGAGAAAAGTTCGTTTTCTAAACTAATGTTTATAGAAGTAATTCGTGATACTGAGGGATATAAATTTGGGAGATTACTGGGGATGATTCAGCTTTAATTTTTTTCTTGAACTCCTGCAATTGCCTTTTTTTCTCCCGCCTTAAACATATGATGGTACATCCATCTTGTTAGGAACATCCTCAGAGGATATAAATGAGTAGTCTTCCTTAAGAGGAAAGTGAGAATTGAAAGGAGGAATATGCCATCATCACAAACATTTCCCCCAGATGACAGACACGGGACTTCATATTGATGTCATTAACCACGGTGGGGCCCTGTGACTGTCTGCCACGCAGCTCTCAACTAGACACAGTTCTATGTGTCTGTGAGGCTCATTTCTGGATGTTAAATATGGTTGGCTCTGGCTTCACTTTAGTGGAAACTCAGGGTAATGAATGGGGGTTGGTACTAGCGTAAACATGAAGCACTCAGAACAATATCCTCATTAATAGACAAGGTATTACAAGTTTCAGAAGCAGAATGAAAATGTTCTTCCAGTGCAGCCAGACATTCCACATTTAGCTGAAAGCAATTGATTAACTTTAATAAGCCAGTTATGATGAAACATGAACATCTATTTTTTAAAGTCCAGTTTTATAGTCCAGTCCTTTCAGAACTCTTCACTCTCTTCTATATCTGTACCACAGCTAAGCTTTATAAACAGGCATCATGGTACAGAAGAAAGAGAATTTGGAAGCAGACTCTTTGTGTAAATCAGGATCTACTAAGGTAAAGACAAAACTGTGTGGCTAATGGATATTTCCCATGACACATGGCTTTCGCCAAAATCTAAGGACAATCTTGTCCTCAAAGGAAATATATTAAGTTCACTATTCAGGTATCTTAACACAATGCCATCCTAAGATCTTGGATTCCAGTTTCTCTAACTCTGTCCTGTTATAGAGTGGCTATGAAGTCAGCTTGTTTGGATTTTGATCAGGCTCTCACCACTTACCACTGTGTGGCCTTGGGCAAGTTACATGGCCTCAGTTGCCTTATCTCTAAAGGGGATAATAGCATTTTTGTGAGGATTAAATAATA
Source organism: Neophocaena asiaeorientalis asiaeorientalis (assembly GCF_003031525.2). Lineage (NCBI taxonomy): Eukaryota > Metazoa > Chordata > Mammalia > Artiodactyla > Phocoenidae > Neophocaena > Neophocaena asiaeorientalis. The sequence continues at coordinate 4,159,525 of NW_020174156.1, read as the reverse complement.
CCTGCTAAATACTCAAGCACACAGTTCCTGGCTCATAATAAGGGCTCAATAACAATAACTATTTCTAGATCTGATAACATCTCTACAAGTAAAAGATTCATGCCTCTAAACCCCAGTCCTATGGATAAGGTTTTGTCTACTATTAGTCTTCCTGAGGTTATCAGGCCTAGCTGATGTTTCCAAAGTGTCCTCGGGGTATTGAGTTACAAGTGAACTCATTGTCTACTGCTTTTCTTGGTGTGGTGTCTGAAGACTGGAGGAACACGTAGCACTCCAGAGAGTCCTTCACTAGACAGGCTATGAGACAAAGGCTGTGTGTGTTTGGATGTATGTGTGTTTAGGGGGGTGGGTTATAAATTCCTGTAAGATGTGAAATTGGATGATCAATAACTTGGGGCACCTTTGTGGTAAGGGATTGATTATTTTAATAAAAGGCTAGGTGCTATTGAAAGAATCATCTAAAGTGTAAAATTGTTAGACTTTGAGAAGATATGCAAAGATTATAATACCAATTCAATAAGTACTGAAAGGGTTGAAGGTTGATCTAAGCAGGCTGCTTATCAATTACATAGGCATTTACTGTAGGTTATAGATGTGAGTAAAGCAATGTAATTATTTGTTAACCTGTCTGTTTGATGATGAGCTTCTTGAGAGAAGGAACGTACCTTACTTGTCTTTGAATTCCCGATGTTGACCTAGTGCCTGGAAGAGAGTAGGTGCTCACTAAAAGTTTGTTAAATGAATTAAAGAATGAATAAATGGGTCCCTGAAAGGAAACATTTCTGATAAGTCAGATGTAGGCAAGTTTTGTTCTACTCTACATTAACTTATTCCATTATTACCCTTGAGGGATCCAGGGCTTTTTAGATGTTCCTATTTTGGGGGGAAGCTATCAACTTTGGTTTCGTGGACAGAGATGGCCTTCTGACTTGGAAATAAGTCATATAACAAATCTGGGAATGGAATAAGATTATACAAAGGTCTAAAGCTTAATTATATCATTGTTAGTTACACGTTATCCAGTGTAGGATTGCGTTTCTTTCTGGTAGGGATTAATCCACAGAGTTAAAGGTTGGGATACTTGTTACAGTTGGTGTTGCCAGATCCTTAAGTTGTTCTTTTGAGTCAGCAACTCATTTTCTTAGTAACTAATTATTCCTAGCAGAGGTGATATATGAAAATGTTAGAATTTCTGAATAAATGGAATAGAATTTCTTCAGGAGAGAAATTATAGGCAGAATGGCAACACCTTTGAGCAACAGTTTAAAGAAGTTGAAACTCCTTTGGATGTTGATAAGATGGTGCTGGGCAGTAAATCAATGTGTTTTTCTATGCTATCTGGTCAAGGGGACTGTTAGGGAGCTATTTGTATACATAAACATCTTAAATTGCCTGAATCTGTCTCCCTAATGTTGAAACAATGATGTTAATGGACCAGTGTGAGATTGCACAAAACTTTCTGACTTTCAGAAACTTTCCATGTCCTTTAGAAATTGAGGTACTTTAGGGACTCTGTGCTAGATCTAAGATAATAATGAGAGCCACTTCAAAGGGAGTGTGCTGATATAGGTCACAGAAGTAAAATTAGGATTTATGGATGCATAATGGTACAAAAAGTCATGGATGATGAGTTGGAAATTTTTCCATGTATTTCTCTTTTTGAGATCATGTAGCGTTCTTTGTCCCTTTTGGGTTTAAGTTCAAACTTAATGCTGATCTTAGTTGACTGAAACTGGTCCAATAATTCAGAGGTCAAGAGCAATGGGTATTTTTTACTGATGATGATCACATTTAAAGCCTATGAAGTCCCCCTTCTCTTCTAATATTGAAAACTCTTATTTCTGGAACCCTGCTGGAGAGTTAAGACCTATCTGGATAAACCCGCACTTCACAATTTATACTGTTTTCTCATCTGTTAAATGAGAGGGCTGGACAGGTCCTTAGCTCTGATATTCTAAGGGTCTAGAATTCTGTGTCCCAAGAAGCTTCGTTTCCAGGGATATCTAAAGAATACATGTTCATGACAAGGAAAATATGCATGGTATAGTGTTGATACAGTCACTTTTATAGGAGTCTTTAATGGGTTGATTGGTTGACTTAGAATTAGACTATAAGACTCTATTCCACTGGGCAGGTGCTTTCTGTTGTCTCTGGTGCTCCTGACAGTATATTGGCAATCTTGACTGCTAAGTAACACTGACAGAGTCAGCTTGGAACATGTCAAAGGAAAGTACCTTGAAGTTCTCCTCTCTCACTGCACCCTCAAGCTCCTGTCATCATTATCTTTGCTATGCAGTTTCCTGATTGACTCTTCCAGAAACCAGAGCCTAATTGTCAAATGATTTCAGTATTACAAGCTTATGCCTCACCATGTATACTGTGATTTACATAGTTTAGGTCCAAACTCCATTTAAATCATTGTGTCATGAAATCTGAAGGTTGGAAGTTAATAGAGAGATATATTGTGATACCTTAATTTTCTGAGACTTTCTATTAAATTGTGTGACATGTGGATCAAGAATCCAGATTCAGGGCTTCCCTGGTGGCGCAGTGGTTGAGAGTCTGCCTGCTGCTGCAGGGGACACGGGTTTGTGCCCCGGTCTGGGAAGATCCCACATGCCGCGGAGCGGCTGGACCCGTGAGCCATGGCCGCTGAGCCTGCACGTCCGGAGCCTGTGCTCCGCAATGGGAGAAGCCACAACAGTGAGAGGCCTGCGTACCACAAAAAAAAAAAAGAGTCCAAATTCAGATGCTTCATTAGAAGCACATACTTCAGTTGGAGCCTCAACAACTGAACTAATCCCAAGGTGCTCCTTTGGACTGCTTCTATGCAGCCAGTTGGGAGAACAGGCCTAGCTGTTGTGTAGATAGGTGAGTCTCTCCCTCAGAGTCAGTGGGGACTGCAGCTCTCAGAGGAGCTGTCTTGTATTCCTCTCTCAGAGAGGGATTAGAGATTGGGTGGAGGGGGAGAATAAAGTCTACTCTGCAATCTTGTGAGAACATCAGTCAATACTTGTGAAGAAGGTATACTTGAGCTACACAGAAATCTGCATTGAAGACCATCCAAACCGGCTCTCCTGTGCAAATCAGGCATTCAGCTGATGACCAAGACATTCTGGATGAGGAAACAAAGGACCAAATACAGATATTACTGTCCCAAGGTATTGATTTTACTTAAAATGGCAAAGTCTAAAAATTTAGTAAGAGATGGTATCCTATGAAAAGGGTATATAACCTCCAAGTATCTCTTTAGAAGATAGAAATAAAGCATACAGTTTTCCGTTATAGACTCTTGTTTATGATTTCATGAGTAGTAGATAACATAGAGCCAGAATGTCTTGGCAAGCTGTCCTAAAGTGAGGCAATATGTACATATATTTTTAACGTGTTTGAACATAAACACAAGTGTACACAGGATGGATAAAGAAAATACAGCAGGCAATACTTTTAACCATGTTTTCCGTTTTCTTGTTGCAAGGAAAAATGTATTTTATAATATGAAACAGAATCTAATTATGCACAGTGCTTCTATAAAGGAGCGAAAAGCAATCTTTGCAATGATGATGAAGATATATGTGTCAAAGTGTAGTCAAACATGACATCCATTAAATGCTTGGTTGAAGAAAGATCTTTAATTACACAGGACATTAGATACAGTTGGATTGCAAAGAATTATTGACCAAGTCAACAAAATTATTCTCGAGGTTAGATCCATGTTATATGAGTGAATGGAATTAAGGGGTACATTTTCAGCCACTCTCAAGTTTTAGGCAACACCAGGGTAGACCTTCCTTACTGTCCCCCATGATTACTGGCTGTGCCTCCTTGAGAGGGACATTCTCGTGGTCACTGAGGCTTTGGGGAGTGTGAGCTGTCAAAATGGTTACTGATGCTTAAAAACAAGGAGCTCCCGGAGGCTTTTTAAGTAGGAGGGATGATGGTACAGGGACAAGCAATATGGAAAAAACAAGAGATGGCAAGATCTGGATGGGCCCCAAGTCTCAGGCCCTGGAGCAGGAATCCTCTCTTTGGGTAGGTATTGGCAAGAGCAGGGCAGCCCTCCAGGCTTGGATTCTCTGGAAGAACTATGGGCTGAGTTGGTCAAGAGAAATATCACCTAAAGTGTCTTGAATACTTACTGTATGTTAAGTACTGTGTACACACCTAATTTGATCTTCACAGTGACCTGATGGGGTAAATATTAGTATCTTGCCCATTTTACATGTCAGGTGTTGAGAGGTTAGGTAACTTGTTCAAGGTGCCTAAGTTAGGAAGGAATTTAAGGTGACTACATCTGAGTTTGCCCTTGACTGATGGATTTCCTGGGACACTGGAGTTTTGATGCTAAAACCAGGAGAGTCTCAAGCAAAACCAGGATAGTTGGTCACCGTAAAAGTGATGGTACCAGGACACAAACTCAGAGCCTGAGATATTTATCCTTGTGCTTTTTACTGCCTGCCCAAGGAAAGAGGTTCGGGTTCAGGAGAACAAAACAATGGATCCAAATGACAAGAATCTGATACAGAGAGGCATTTTATCTTGGGAATAAGGCTCAGCTACAGTGCTGATCAGAACAACCAGCAGTGAACTTAATGTTGGATTACCTTGAAAGTAAGGGAGAATGGCCCTAGAGCTTTAGAGGGGAGGGGAAGATTTTACAGGTCTCTTCAAGAAATCACAGGTGTAAAGAGGCTCCTGACAGCAGGAAGCCTTGCAGATGATTTCCCAGTTAGGAACATCTGGAGGCAACAGTAGTATTAACGTCCATAATTTATTCTGAACATCATCTGTGACACTATATAAAGATAACAGACGATGATCAAAACAAATGGGATTTTACTGGAACACCCTTTGCAGGACTTATATACCCCTGGGAGTGGCCCTGGTGTGTGCCCCTCTTGTGCTCACAAACTCAGGAGAGGGCAACTGCTAGGTTGATGTTTATTGGGCCCTGTGCGGCACTCTGGCTGCTACTTAGCTAGGGTAGAATAGAGCCTGGACAGGAGGGAGATCCCTGAGTTTGTTTTTTGTTCACTCTTTGAACTCCTTTGCCTATTTTCTTTGTTTGCTACTTTGAGACTGTGCAGTGAAGCAGAAATTGCACAGAATTTGGGCTCAGCTAGTTCTGTCTTTGAATATTGACTCTGACACTTATTAGCTGTATGCCTTGGGAAATTGACTTAACTTCTATGAATCTTGGCTTTTTCCGTTGTAAAATGCCAGTTTAAATCAATACAAGGTTATTTTAAAGATTAGAAATAATGTACGTTAAGTGCCTAGCACATACTAAGTATGCAACAAGTGGGACTTGCTGTATTACTATAGATCCAAACCCACAGAGTTCAAAATGGAGGCTTAGAATCTTCAGTTTTTAAGTGAAAACTATCTTCCACTTATTGGATTTATCATTTTAGCTCAAAGATGACACCTTGTGGAATTCTCAGACAGCTAGGTGCTTATTTCTTTGTTTCTCTGTGGTACTAAATCTTTCTAGAGGCTGAACCAGTGACAAAAATTGAAGGTAATTTACCAGCTACTTAAGTCAAAGAAGAATGGGCAGAGCAAAAGTAGATTAATTTAATTTTTTGGAACCATCTTGGGAGATTATTTCAGAATTTAATTTTAATTTATTGGTATTATTTATTTATTTAGTGTTTTCCCAGAAAGAATAGTATCTGAAATTATTTGACTCCAAAATATTACTGTAAGCCTGGCATAAGTCTTTCTCCATTTGCTTTTTCTAACCAGTTGTGCACTCAATGACCACACATCTGAGGACTCCTATGTCACCTCCAGGCAAGAGCAGCTACTTAATTCGTGGAGCCCAGTTTAAAATGAGTTGGACCCTTTGTTCAAAAATCATAAAGAATTTCAAAATGGTGACAGCAGTGCATTAAACCAAGGGTGGCTCTTCTAAGCATGGGCCATTATGACTGTCTCTTATTAAGTACTTTTAAAAATAATCTAGTTGCAATATAAATTCTTTGCTAGCAGAAGCATATCTTTTTTTCTTTCTTACCTTTTATTCTAATTTCTGAGACCGTTTTCCCTTCCCCAAAGCTCCCACATTAGAAATAAAACAGCACTTTAGGCAGAAATTCTACTTAGGTAGCATTTCTACGTAGATGAAGTTTAGAGAAGATAGTCTGGCTGTGCTGAGTGATAGGTGATGGTCTTGAAGTTGTGTTAATGTAATAAGCATTCTGTTTTTACTTACTTGTGTGATTATTTTGGGGAGAGGTCTAGGGGGGGTTACTGATGAAGATAATGGAGGGGCTAAATTACCCACAAGCTACCCCTTGTTTAGATTCACATTCATTAGTGTAGAGCCCAGTTTTACTTTGAACTATATTGTTCTAGATGCTTTGTGGATTCAGACTTCCTGGAAGAGAATCAAAAACCAGTTCTTGGAAGGGACAGAAGTTGTGGAGATGGTTCAATAGATGCATTGACCTTGGTTCATAATGACCATTTAATTTGAGTTAAAATTGCTTAGAATTTTGATAGGATCACTTATCACTGTGCTTAGAGTATAACAAATGCTAAATAACTGTTGACTCAGTGGAAATAGGGATCCCCAAATGGTTGATCATGATTGTTTGGTCAATTGAGAACCTAGATTTCATTGATTATGGCTATTCTCCAGCCCTGAGCTGGGTGGCATTTATAGTGAGAAGAGCCAAGCTGTACAGCTGGAAGCAGATTCCTCTGTTTTTCTTAGTGCTAGCTTACCCGTTATGCTCCTGTAACTCTGAACGGCTAGGATATAGCTCACAGGAGCTACATTAACTTCTTTCTCAGCTCCAGGCCTTTGCCTGGGTTGTCTCCTCTGCTTCAGTTGCCCTTGCACAGCCCCATCCTCCTGGCTAACACCTGCCTATACTTTAAGACAAAGCACAAACATCACGTCCTAGTTCACTCATTGTCATCATTATTATTAACAAAAGGAAACACTTTACCTACTAAATTTCTCCTATATGTGGTACTGGGATAATATGCTTTTCTGTCAGTTTGGAATTTTAGAACTGTTCTTGTAGCTTTTTTTTTTTTCTGATGAGTTGTAGAAATAATATTTAAAAAGGGAAAATGAAATGATTTTGACAGAAACTAAAATGAATTTAAATAATATTTCTGCTAAAATTTTTCTAGAATTGAATGAACTATCAAATGAAAGAGTTCTGTTAACAATTCTTCCAACTAAAAACTGTGATTCTGAGTTCCCCAAATGATCCAATTTTATGTAGGATGGTTTTATGTTGTGGCCCTTATTTAATTTTCTGTGCATTTATTTAACTAAACCAAAGCTTAGAGTGTACTATATACACACTGGGAATCATAACTATTGCCAGAAGAGGTGCAGTGAACTGCGTACTGGCAAAGAGAACATCTTTATTGTGTCCACCAACATGCCGATCCACAGCACTTCTATAATCAAAACAATATAGCTAGGAGCAGGGGAAAATGCATTTTTAACCCAGTTCAGTTGGAACCATCCTTAGAATACTGGAAATCAAGGCAAACATCCTTGCCTTTATGGAGGTCCCTGGCTGCTCTAAGTCCAAGGTGTCTGTAATGACTTGGTAAGATGAAGAAGAAGAGGTAATTTAACGTTTAATAGGCAGTCTTGCATGTAAATATGTATAACCTGTGTTCCACATTAAAAAAAAAACTCCTTTAAATTATTTCTGAAAGCAAGGCGGCACATTCAAAAGAGTTTAACTGCAGCTAGCTTTCCTGAAGTCTGTTTACAGAGACTTGGGCTGGCTTTAAGGATCCAATAAGGGATGGTGACATAGTCAAGGTCTAGCAAGAGTGACACACTCTTTTCCTCCCTGGGTCTGAGGGTGGAGAAGGGAGAGCCAGAGTGGCTATGAAGGAGAGACTGCCAACAGAAGCCGTAGCCAGAGCGGCAGAGAAGGAGCAGGAGAAATAAATACCCTGACCTCTCTGTCTTCACCTTCCTCTGGCACCTCCCATTGGCCCATCCTAACCAGGAAGCCAGAGGCAAGGGAGGAGGGGGATGCGGTTATTAGGAGTCAGGCTCAGAACAGGACAGAAGAGTGTGGAGAATGGATGGGGTGCAGAGCAGATGATGCTGTTAAGCAGCCCAGAAGCAGCAGTGGACAGCTGCTGGGTCAGCTCTCGATGGCTGTGTGGGTTCGGTTCGTAAGGAGGCAGGGCGTACAGATGGACTTAGACCGTTGATTACCCAGGGCATGACAGACGGCCTGAGCTTCGTGTCTGTGTGAGTTCCCTTGTCCCCAAGTTTCGTGAGGGCCATGTGGAAGTGGGTCCTCGTGGATACCGTGCACACTGTGAGCTGTGCCACCGCTGAGGAACGCTGAGCTTAGGAGACCCCTCAGAGGGATGCCAGCAACATGCGCGACCTTTGTCCCCTGGGGAAGACATTATCGACATCCTGGTCAGAAAACAAGTCTTCTTTCTGCCCTGAAGGGGGGACACTGTTTCTACCTTCCAAGGCTATTTGCCATGCACGCATCCTTGAAAAGATCATCCTGTACAAAGCTCTCACAAGACTGGCAGAACGGCTGTGGAGAATTGCCCTGCCTCCCGGTGCAAATGGAGATTAACCAGCACTGGCAGGAATACACTTAACATTTACAGAACCTGCAGGTGGGCCTGACTGACTGCTCTGAGCTCCGCCCTGCTCCACACTCAGGCCTAAAGTTGTCCATACACCATAGTCCTCTTCTTCTTCTTCTTTTTTTTTTTTTAATTTTTTATTTTATATTGGAGTATAGTTGATTAACATGTTGTGATAGTTTCAGGTGTACAGCAAAGTGATTCAGTTATACATATACGTGTATTTATTCTTTTTCAAATTCTTTTCCCATTTAGGTTGTTACGTAATACTGAGCAGAGTTCCCTATGTTATACAGTAGGTCCTTGTTGGTTATCCACTTTAAATATAGCAGCTTGTGCATGACGATCCCAAACTCCCTAACCTTTCCCTTGCCCACACCCTTACTCCTTCTTTTCCTTCTAAGTGTGCTTTTGCTATTGACTTTTTTAAACCACATTTTACATGGGGTAGGGAAGTAGTGCATCTTAGTGAACACAGAACATACTTTTCGACTTAGACACATCTGGGTTAGATACCCCTTGCCATTCACTGACCTTGGGTTTATGTTTTCCTCTGTCAAGTGGAGATTTCACATATTGGAATCACATGCTTCACATATTCATAATATGTGAATTTCACATATTCATAATATTCACATATTATGTAGGTTTGTAAGGAAAAAAATGACAAAACGTTAAGTATCTAGTCGAGGCCTCAGCCCAGAGTGGGGCACTATTATGGTCAATTACCTGGTAGAGGAAGGAGAGTCAGATGGAATGATTTGTGTCTAGCTCCCCCCAACCCCCCATGTCTCTTAAGATAGTCTTGAACTCCTTCAGACAGTGATTAAGACACAGAAGACTCCACTGGTGTTGAAAAGTCCTGGCAGCACAGCACAAAACAACTGAAGAACTCCCCCATGACTTAGCATAAGCTACTATCTATTCCTTCCAGACAGGCACGCATGCAGACTCATACTCCACTTGTAGGCGCTTCGCCCCGCACAAAGGAGAGACAGGTCCCCGAGAGATTCTTATTCAAGTGCTTGAGCCTGGATTAGTGTTTTAGGAATAAATAGACATTTTAATAACCTTGCAGACTCAGTGGAATAGTGCAACATACATTTGTTCAGTATCTAATTTGTAGACTGCTTATAGGAATTTGTGAAAAATAGCACCGGAGGATCTGAGAAAAAATAAATCACTAAAACTCTCTTCATAATGGGAACCTCTGTGGGCCAAACATGAAGAGAGGTTGGTATATATTTGCTTGATATTACTCATAATTTGGAGATCCAAAACTTCTTAAGTGCCATAGTTAATATTTAATGAAGTACTTTTTTCTAAGCCAGGTGTGAATTAATGTCAAAGAGCAAAATAATATATCAGATAAATATTTATTAAAGCAGAAAAACTCTCTTACAGAAAACCAAACAGATGGAAATATATTACTTTTGCTTAATTGAAGATAGATATAGGTCAATGACAACAAGCTCAAGATTGGAGACTGCACAGATTTTCTGATAAGACCCCCCAGCCTGCTTTCCTGGCCTTATATCCAACCCCTTTTCACCACCTCCTATGCACACATACTACCATGTCTCTCTCCATTTCAAGGTTCTGGCCTAGACAGTGTCATTGCTTGAATTCCTCTGAATCATTGCACATACCTGGATTTTCCTGTCCCCTTTTTCTTACATGTAAGCCCATCCTCCAAACCCAGCACATAGTAGGAAATTAATATGTTTAATTCATACATTTATTTGAGCTATAATGATTTTTATAGGCACAGGAGTAGGAGCTGTTGGATGCCATTCTTGTCTTAGGGAGCTTGAGGCTGATCCCTCCAAAAACTCATTTATAGTGTTGCATGAAAGAATGTTATGGCATCTTACACAGATTGTGTATGTCTGTCACAATGGGAGGAGGACTTTTACTTCCCCCAGGTGTTTAATAAACTATGATTGAGTGTGTAAAAGTATCATTTGGGAAATTATTTTTCTCCCTTTGTGTCTCATATTTGATGGCTAAAGAATGTATTCTTATTTGTAAATGAGTAGCCTTGCTTCTGCTGTGACCCCCCAGTAGTTACTTGAATGAGAGATTTGAAATCCAATATTAAAGGCATTTTTGGTGATACTTTAATAATTATGAAATTCTTCTCAATGTTACCCCTACCCTCAAAAACCTAATCAATAATGATAATTCTGTAAATGAAATATTTATTGACTTTTCAACAATTCTCATTGCCTTGTATAGATTTATATCAGTATTTCAAATAAAAGCAAAAAAAACCCAGTAAACTGATAACCTACCTCACATCATCTTTTCTGATAGAATCATAGAATCTCAGGTCTAGAGGGGGCTCTGAATGTGGTCCCTAGCTCTAGATCAAAATCATTTTGGACTGTAACATTCTAGTTCATTGCTTCTTGAACAGTAGTGTTCATATAAATCACTTGGGCATTGTGTTAAAATGCAGCTTCTGGAGTGAGACCCAGGCTCCAGTTTAGTCTTAATGACCCTCAGGGAAGACCCTTTTCCAGTTTCTTTTTCTTCAACTGGTTGGAAAGCAGACTGAAGGAAACAATGGGATAGGGTTGCCAGATTAAATACAAGATACCTAGGTAAATCGAATTTCAGACAAACAATAGATACTTTGTTGATATGTCCCAAATATTGCATGGCACATCCTTATACTAAAAAATAATGTGTTGTTTAGCTGAAATTTGAATTTAACTGGGCATCCTGTATTTATATTTGCTAACTCTGATGACCCTAAATGGGCATAAAGAAAAAAAGTCTGGGCTTTGGCATTAAAATTGAGCTGACTTTAAGTCCTGGCTTGTCATTTACTAGCTGTGTAAATGAGGCAGTTTTATGACCCTAGAACCTCTGTTTCCTCATCTATAAAAAGAGAGATAAGAACACTGCTCATGTGGGGTTGCTGTGAAGATTAAATGAGTTGATACATATGAAGGGCTAGACCCATAGTAGGCAATTGATCATAGGGCTAATAGCAGAGACATTGATGAGGTTTGCTCATCCTATCAAATTTGAAAAGAGAGCATTGGATCTATTAGGAAATAACATTTTTAATGTTGCATATTTTCATGTTGCCTCAATGTGGAAAACTATTGCCTGATTTTCATGCAAACCTGGTTTTCTGTGAATAATCTTTATCAGTGGCTTTCACAATTTAGTATACAACAGAATCTCCTAGATGACTTGTTAAAACAGATTGCTAGCACCCTCACCCCCAAAGATCATAATTAAATTGGGTGGGACACAGGAAAATCTGCATTTTTGACAAGTTCCCAGGTGTTGCTGATACTGCTGGTCTAGAGACCAAGTTTTGAGAACCACTGATCTGTACGACAAGCGTTCTAGCCTTTTAACAGCTCTCTTGCTTTGTGTGGTTAAAGTGGTGCCAGCTACTGGACATAACAGAAAAAATCACAATAGAAGATTAAAGCATTTTAAAAAATGATCCTGTGGGTTCTGTCAAGATCTTATAAACCCTTGTGCTATTTGTGAATTGGAGGGAATAGACAAAGAATTTTTATCATGACACAAGAATAACATTTTGATTTTTGTGTTTCTTTTTTAAGTAAAGAAAACATTAAGGCCATTCTGTGTATAGCTAAGTGCCTAAGAGCTGTACTACAACTAATCATCTGCACGGTTGCCAATTACTTGTTGATTTCTAGTCCCCTCAATTGCATTGCAGGAAGGAGTAAATCCTGGTACAAGAGACACACAAAAAGCTCTCTTTGGGCCTCTATTTATTCATCTATAAAATGAGAGGATAATCTCAAAAAGCGCTCTCTAATATTCTGTGATTCTACTCTAAAGATATTTTGCTCACCGTAGCCTCAGAAAGGAGAAAGAACCACCTTTAGAATGAAGGTATGTTCTCTGACATCATATAACCTTCTTGCTTGATAAAAACTAACCTAAATGTTTTTGGAACTCTCAGGTGCCTTTGCCTTTTCTTTCCAGGCCACGTTTTCTGTATCAGTAAAAAAAAAAAAATAATAATGCTATCAATTTCCCTTACAGAATTATTTTAAGGACATAACAGAAGTGGGAACAGTTGTATTAGTTTGCTAGGGCTGCCATAACAAAGTACCACAGACTGGGTGGTTTAAACAACAGAAATTTATTTCCTTATAGTCCTGGAGGCTAGAAGTCTGAGATCAACGTATTGGCAGGGTTGATTTCTTCTGAGGCCTCTCTCCTTGACTTTTAGGTGGCTGCTTCGCTCTGTGTCTTCATGTGACCTTCCCTCTGTATCTGTCTGTGTCCAAATTTCCTCTTCTTAAAAGGACATCAGTCGTATTGGATTAAGGTCCACCCTAAAAACCTCATTGTAACAGAATTACCTTTTAAAAGACCCTATGTCCAAATGTAGTCACATTCTGAGGTATTGGGTATTATGGCTTCAAGATGTGAATTTTGGGGAGATAATTCAGCCCATAAAAGTTGTGTTTAAAGCACTGTACAAATATTGTTTTAAAAAAGAATCTTAACTCCTTAAATTTCATTTTCCAGTTTGTAAAACAAAGTTTTCCTGAGGGTGTTCTGAGTGACTTCAACTGTAATAGTCTATTGTGCTCTCATTTCTCTAACCCCTCACGGTCTACAGTGAAGGACAAGCTTCTCCAGCGGCAACTGTGTCCAAGTCCTAGGACAGGAGACCATCTGCATTCAGATATAGTGGAAAGAGCATGGAGTCAGATGATTGGATTTGATTCCAACTCAGCAATTTCCATACTGAGAAACCTTGGATAAAATACCCAGTCTCTTTGTGTCTCAGTTTTCTCCTGTGTAAAATGGGGCTGTAGCATCTGCGTAGAGTTGCTGTGAAGGTAAGGGCGGTAACAGTCATAAAGCACCCAGCACAAAGATGCCTTAACACTGTGGCTCAGTAAATGGTAGTTACACATTGCACAGTTGGCCTTTCCTGCCTCTCCTAAGGGGGAAATGAATCTTGCAGGAACCCCTGATGGCCTGTTGGAGACTGTGTCACATCTTTCCTTAAGTTGACTGCTGCAGTAAGTTCTTTCTTGAGTCACACTGCAGATGTGGGAAACAAAGTAACCATCTCTCTTCCTACTGCAGAGCCACGACTCCCTCTGCAGGGGCCAGGGAGAAAAAAACTATTCCAACAGCTATCCATCATTACAACCTCCTGCGCTCTTGGTGCAAGCCCCGGAAATCCAACACCAGTATCTCACTTCAGAGTGGCCAGTTCTTAGAGCTCCCCCAGGAATGTAATGAATTCTGTGTCAGCTCCAACAGCAACTCTAAAGGGAAAGTTTAGTAGAACAAAACAAAACAGGCTGTAAAGAATACAGTAGGTAAAATTTCCCAATGTCAGACCACCAGGCAGAGCTCTGGGGAGTCTTAAGCTATTTTAACCCTCTTTCTCTATTTCAAAATTAACCAAAGCACAGACTACCCAGGCACTTTCTAGGTTAGGCTGTCTTAGGAGGGGAAGTGACCATATCATACTTAGACAATTACATTTTACTTAAAATGTGAAAAACAAGCACAGGTGTTAATAATCCTAGCACCCTAAAGGAACTATGTTCATTTTTTCTTTTGGTACAGAATTTCCAGTCTAATATTCATATTTTACAGAGCAAAGATTGAATTATGGAAATGCTGTCCATTGCACTATTTTCACTGAATCTTAGCTAAGAAGCGTTTTCCACATCTATCATTTTGTTGGTTGAATTCTATTCTATAGATTGGATATTCTATAGATTGGATAGACAAAAATTTCCCCATTCTCCTATCTATGAGTATCTAGATTGCTTCTAATTTTATCAATGATGTTGCAATCTGCATCTTTGCCCATATATTTCCTACTTCCTCATTCTCTCAAACTATTTCCTTGGGATAAATTTCTAGAATTGGGAATGAGGATTTCTATGTAGATTAGAGTTTAGAATTAAGTACCCCTAACTTTCCTGAAAAATACTATAGTCTTTAAATCTGTAAAAGACAGCCTCTCCTATCATTAAAACTTTCAGTACTGACGCATAGGAGAGAGTGCCATCTGCTGCCTTGAAAACATTACTTCCTGCAATTTACTGCTTATTCCCAGAGAGCAGGACCAGATACTGGCCAAGGTAGGGTCTGCTTTAGGGAGGTATTAAATGACGGGAAGAGTGCTCATTAAGTGAGGTCACATTGCCAAGTTACCAGGTCCAGCACAGCCTGCATTTACTGTGCGGAAGGCAGCCAGACGCTATTTCCTGCCTCCTTTGGAACACAATTAGTTGTTAGGAGCTTGTGATGCAAGCCACTGAAAAACAACGTGTGCTGTGCTCTGGCTGTTGGTTCCTCTGTCTAGCCGATCTTCTTCTTACAAGTACAGATCTAACCACCTACGTCATTAGATTTCTCTTTGGTCCAGCTCTGTGCTTTGGCCGTATCGCTCTGCTTATGAAAAGACTTTTTCTCAGGGGCTTTGGATTCTGGTTAGCGTTGGAGTCTCACCTCAGTGCTCCCTTTCTCCTCCCCAGAAGACTTCCCTCTTTTTCCTATTCCTACGATGTCCCCTATAGTTGTTACCACATCACCTCCCATGACTGCTCTTTGATTATTATATGGGGTTTTTCTAAGGAGCAAGTCGAGACTATTTTCTATGTCACAAAATAGTCTTTATGACTTGGCCCCTGAAGATTTATCCAGCCTTACCTCTCATAATTAATTCTTTGTTTTCAACACTCTAGGCATCATTGTCCAATAGAAATATGTAATTTTAAACTTTCTAGTAGCCACATTAAAATAAGAAAAACAAATAAACCAACCAACCAAATACCCCAAAACAACAATAGGTAACCCGGAGTATTATCATTTTAACATTTGGCACTACACACATTTCAAGTGCTCAATAGACACATGTAGTCCCAGCTGTAGGAGTCTCAAGCCACAAATAAGTTCCCCAATATAAGACTTTTGTTTCAATTCACATGCCTTTACACATGCTGTTCTTTATTTCTGCCCAGAATGTTCTTTATTTCTCCAATCTGGCAAACTCTTATTCATCTTAAAAAACCCAGCACAAATATCCCTTTTCCATCACTTCTCTCTTAACTCTCTGCAAAGAGATGTTACTAATCTCTGCAAGAGATGTTACTAATCTCTTTCTTCTCTGTTCTGCCACTACTTTGTACATAGTTCTATTTTATACTTATCCCTCTCCTTTGCAGGACATTTAATTCTGTTTAAAATGTCCACAAGACATTTGGTGCATAAAACATTTGGTCCATGCCTAAAGGTCCTTGAAATTTGGTCCTATCCAAAATATCCATAAGCACATTTGGTCCATGCCAAATGGTTTTGGACAAAAACAAATATCAAGGACCTTTTGGTGTGGACCAAATGTCTAATGGACCTTTTGGACAGGACCAAATGTCTGCCAACCATCAGTCTTTATTGTAATATATTGATTTACATTTGTAAAAATTTTGTTCATAGCTTTTTACTAGATTTTGCACTTCTTTAGAGCAAAGATGTTCACTTATCATCTCTGTATCCTGAGAGTCAAGAAGGGAGCACATTCTTACTATCAATGTGCAATAAGTGGATGAATAGATGAATATATATTAATCAAGTTACCATCACCTATGTTGAATGCTTATTCTTTATCCCCCTATCACCTTATAGGGCTCCAATAAAAGCCTGATGGAAAGATTTACCCAGACAAGCCATTTTTTTTTTATTGCTCCAATTTTGATCAGACAGAGTTAGAAGGAAAATAAAATAACTAGGATGAAAAGAAAAAAAGGTTGGTGGCTTGATTTTGATGCCTGTCTCCACACTGATTTCCTGGGTGTTTTATGAGAATTGGTTTTTTAGGTTAATCTGAGAACACTATTTTAAAGTATTCAAACTTGAAAATCTTCATTCTTTGAATAAGGTATTTCCTTGAGGAAAGCTTCTCCTTCACAAAATATGCTCAGATGTATAATGAAGTATAAGACTTAATCTCATTTATAGCTAGATTAAATTCCCTTCTTTAGCTAAAATCTCCTACCCTGTGCTTCTGGAAGAAAGCTACTAGGGAAGGCCGGAGGCAAGATTACTGACACAGTGTTTTTTGGAAAATATAAAATGGTTACCTTTCTTATTTCATTTTATTCCACTTCATCTTATTTAGTATTTTTTTTAAATGAGCACTTTAAAACTTTAAATTCCTGATAGTTTGTGCTGGGAAGTAGCAATATGACAAGTCTCGTATGTATCATACGATCCCTATGAAGAGTTATGTAAATGACAAAAGATCAAGTCTAGGTTTGAAAGTATTACATAACATTAGAAAAGAAGCTGCAATAATATGCCTGGATGCTGTTTTTTTTTTTTTTTTTGCGGTACGCGGGCCTCTCACTGTTGTGGCCTCTCCCGTTGCGGAGCACAGGCTCCGGACGCGCAGGCTCAGCGGCCATGGCTCACGGGCCTAGCTGCTCCGCGGCATGTGGGATCTTCCCAGACCAGGGCACGAACCCGTGTCCCCTGCATTGGCAGGGGGACTCTCAACCAGGGAAGCCCCCTGGATGCTGTTTTTAAGATTAGAAATTTGTTACGGAGATCAGGTAAAATATAAAAATGAAATATAATAAATATGAAGTATAATAACATAAAAATAAATATATTTATTCATCAGTGCCTGTAACTTAGCCTTATTACTTTAAATCTATATACCATATACACATATATATATATCTTTTAAGTAGGTCCATTTTATGCTCTGGGAATATGGATATATAGATATAATGCCAGGGATTAATGGCTTATTAGGGTCTACAAAATGTTAGGAGTTGAAAGATAAAATTTACTGGCCCTCAAATATAAAAAGTCATGGTAAATTAAACTTTAAATATCTAGTTGTCTCAAAATATAACATTATATAAACAGGACCCATAGTTGATTAATATTCATAAACATTTATTATATTTGAACAGTTTGTGGGTTAAATTTCTTCACATCACAAGAATACTTGAGTATATGCCATGATTGCTAGATAATTGAGGATCACAAATCAAATGAGTTAGCCTCAAGTAATTTAAAAAGCAAAATTATAAAATATTTTCTGAAAATATTTCATAACAAAAATAATATTTACTGTGGGATGTGGGGACATTTCAATAAATTTGATATAATGTGAGATATAGCCTTAGGGTCTACATCAACCTTAAAATGGCCCTAATTTTTTTTAATTAATAGGTTTTATTTCTTAGAGTAGTTTTAGGTTAACAGAGAAATGGGCAGCAAGTACAAAATTCGTTTATACCCCTCCCCTTTAACAGTTTCTCCTATTGCTAACATCTTGCATTAGTGTGCTACATTCATTACTATTGATGAGCCAATATTTTTACATTATTATTAGCTAAAGTCGATAGTTTACATTAAGGTTCACTCTTGGTATTGTACACGGTATGGGTTTTGACAAATGTGCAATGATGTGTATCCACCATTACAATATCATACAGAATAGTTTCATTGCCAAATGGCTCTAATTTTAAGACCCGGGCATCTATTACACAAGCTTTCATTGCAACTTGCACATATGAGTTTCATTTTTCGTGACCACTTAGGACTGTCCCATTCATCTGTGGTCTCTACACAGCTATAGTCAACAATTAGTATGAGTCAGTCCAAAATTATGTTTCTTATTATTTTGGAAGAGTGGATTCTAAGGTACTAATTTCCTCATAAGTCTTATTCTGTTGCCTCTTTTTATTTTATTTTTTAAATAGTTATTTATCTGGCTTGGCTATTTTTTTTTCATTTTTTTCCCTTTTAGTGACATCAGAAACAGTCTGTTTTCATGGTGACTAATTTAATCTTCTGGGGTGTGTTCCAATGTGGGAGATTTAAAGTGCTTTTATTATTGTCAAGGTCGTCATTGTTACTATGTGTACTTGGGGCATCTATCAGGTGCTTGGCTTCCTTTCTTTTTCAGCTGGTTGCCTTGGATGCTGGCTCCTTATTTCCTGTTGTGTTCCAGATTCATTCTCACAGAGTGTTACTTATCTTTGGATTTCCATCTTTATAGATATCACTCTTAAGACCCAGGGAGTTATTTCTTAGGAAGCTTGTAGCTGCATTACAGTTTCTATCTTTCAGGATATTCTGACTGACTGTTTAGTCCCTCATTAGCCAGAGAGACAGCAGGCTGTAGTAGAAATAACATAAGACTTAAAAATCAGAAGTAGTTTCAAGCTGTACCATGCACTTACTGGGCATCAAGCCCTTAGTAAATGAGGATAATGATGCCTGCTCTGCCTTTGAACATGCTAGTCCTTTGCCTGGAATATTTATCCTCCTCGGCCCTACCTGAAAAATCCTGTTACGCCTTCAAAACCCAGTTCATAGGTCAACTCCTACAGAAAGCCTTCCCAGACCCTTCCAGATAGAGTCAATCATTCCTTCTTTTGTCCCTCATACTTACTGCCATTCACTATGATGTAATTCATTTATATTCATGTCAGTAAAGGGCTAAGAATGAAATGAGATGTTGCTCATAAGAATACATTTTGAACCATAAAAAGCTCCTATAGAATTTTTTTTAGTAGACATTGCACACTTTACCAAGCTGTGGTTCTTGTCTTCAGCTCAGCATGTAATGAGTATTTGATAGTACTGATATGGTTGTTTGTTTACTCCTACATTCAAAAAATGTTTATCAAGGCACCAATTACATCCCAAGTACTGTGTACGAAATGTATAGCAGAGGGAATAAGATGTTTCAAAAGTGTGATAAAATTTAATACTTAAACACTAAAAGCAAGTAAATAAAACCAAGAATTAGTAACCAAGGCCTCTGGAATCAAGACTGTACATCTCAGTTGCTCACAATCAAAACAAATAACAGCTTGGGAACTATGAGAGGACCATAGCTACTCCCCTGCTATTTTAGTTATCACTATATCCATGTGGAAGAGAACTTGGAGTTTGATAGTATAATCGACTGAATATCTTTTAGGTATCCTTTAGTATTTATTGTATAAATATGTATCTGGTATGCTTTGTATCATTCTCATTGAAAGGTGTGGCTTCAATCATTCTTAATAAATCCTTTGGCATAGATGCCGTGGTCAAAAATCCCTGTAAGTTATGTATGGTTAATTACATGAAACTGAGTTGAATGGCCCCTATCTGACTACAAAAGTCAGAATTTTAGTGCCCACACAGGATACATCCATGAAAGCTGTGTCTTCTATAGAAATCTGTTGTCACATGGTTTATTTCTGTCTGTAAACATTACCTAATAAAATTTCTCCTAGTCCTTGGTTTCCTCATTTATCTTGCATCTAGGGCTTCCAGATCCTTTCCCGACCACTCAGCTTTCCTCTGTGGGCTTCCTGACCAACTCTGGTGTTCTACTTCTCTCTTTATTCTCTGCTAAAAGGTGATTCCCCAACTGTCTGACCAAAGTACCATGTTGACCTTTCAGTGCTTCACAGCACCCAGTAAGAAGTAATCCAGTCCATCCTTTTGGCTACCATGAACCACATCACACCCACACACACTGCCCCAAAGCTGAAAAACCTGATGGTGTGATACATGGTTAATTAACTTGTGTAGATATCTAATTCATTATGGAGAATCACTGATTTGCCTTTTTTTTCATTTGTTCACTCATCCATTCAAAATTTATTGTGTCAGCTCCAAAGTTAAGCTCTGGGAATACAGAGATGAGTGAGTCCCAGTACTGCCCTCTATGGCTTCACAGTCTTATGTGGATCAGATAACCACCTGTGATTCTATCTGAAAATTTTAAACTCAGTGAAAAAAACTGTGATGAGTGTGTTTCCCTTCCCTTTACCTTTGGTGGTTGTTGGTTTGTCCCATAGCCTTTTGGGGTTCACATTCAAAGAACCTAAAGTGGACTGGGCTTGATGGTGGCTTCTTAGGTGACACTTGCCTCTACTAATCATATGATGCTAATATATGGCCTTAGAGAGATCTTTAGGACTGGAGGTTGGGAATGGCATTAGCGAACAGAAGATAATAAAAGCATTTTAAAAGAATGTTTTATTAGTTACTTAAACTGCAATTTCTGGTTTGAGGAATATGGTTCATAAGTGGTTTCAGTATTATATTTATTAATTAACTTGAGGAATAACCTCAAAATAAAGATATGCATATGGATGAAACAACAGAAGTAATTTTCAGTACACGTTGTGGAACCAAACAAAATGTGCCTTGTACTGTTTAGGTACTTACTCTTTATTTGGGGAAAAACTGGTAGAGTAAAACTTATATTCGCAAGGCAATGAAATGCATCTTGAATTCTCATTGATCGTAAGACTTCTTATGAGGCCAACTAGTCTGTTTTACAACTGATTTGGGTTTTATGGTCTCTCTTCCATGTGAAGAAGAATTTCCAGTCTCTTGAAAATCTGCAGAACACTTAATTCATTCTTATCACAGTAGAGCTCTTCTGGCTAGAGTCCCAAAGGCTGAGTGATGTCAGCGGTGGTCTTATGTTCAGGGCACCTTGAAGGTCCTCAGGTCCTGCCATGATTCTCCCCAACAGGAAAGACCATGGAAAGGAATGGGGAATAGCTGGGGAGCAGTATTTGTCTCCTTTCTTGCTTTCCTTTAAACTCATAGGACCATATTCCAAATTTAACTGAGTGTGCTACCTAGAATTAAAGAAATGGTGATGCCCCTACAACAGGGATTTATAAATCACCTTTCCTATGGGAGGTGGTATTGCACAGTGGTTAGAAACAAAAAAGCATTTAGTATCTATCACTTTCAATATTTCATCAGTTATAAGATGTACTCTTTCCTCTACACTTTAACGTCTCTGAAATTGGGGCCCAAATTGGAATTGATGACATATTGGAGTTTAATTGGCTGCATTTTTGTCCTCTATGAATGATAGATAAAACAGTAATGGTACTGTCATCTCAGATTAGATGATGATATGGCACTAGCTATGTGAACCGTAGACCAGTTACTTAAATGCTCTGTGCTGTATATCCCACACTGATTCTCACTAAACAACACTCGGCACATAATAAACTACAGAAATAAAATTATATGTTTTTTTATTACATTATTTCATATTTCTTCTTACACTATCTCTTTGATAGAAGGTGGAATGTAAATTAGATTAATTCTTCACATCAGTAAGAGTATATGAGTTTTTTGTGTGATTACTTAGTTGTTAAAATTATTACTGTATCATACGTTGATTTATTTTTATTATGAAAAATGATTATTGGAAGGATAGAGAATAAAGTAGGAAGACAAATAACAATATATGTTTGCATAATGCATTATGTCTTCAAAGCCACTTTGCAGTCTTATCCTCCTTTACTTCTTCCCAGTGTAATAAAGAGCAAGGTATTATCCTCCTTTTATAGAAGGGAAGAGATTGAGTTACTTACTCAAAGACACTCAGATATTTTCCAAGTCCTGGTCCAGAGCTCTCTTCTGCCTTTGAAATCTTTCCCACTCTCACAGCATCAACTCTCACTACTTTTAGATTGCCATTTAATTTCCAGAAGTCTTCTCTCATAGTTCCAACATGTCTTACATAAACTGATTGTCTTTTCCCTGTAACAAACCCATTAGATGTCACTCCCTAGGTTTATTTCTTTCAACAGTGCAATTATCCTCACCCAGAAATGTGGAGTCATATTTAACCCTTCCCCTTTCCTCAACATCCTCCCTCACCGTGTATCAATACCAATTTCTTTCCATCATTCCTCTCTAGTGTAGTTTCCCTTAAACCTCCACTGGTATTTTTTTCTAGACAGAACTTTTTCAGTAGTCTCTTAGTCCTCTAATTCATCCTATACTCAACTGGCTTAACCTTTATAAAATTCATTTTGTATATGTCACAGGCTCAATATTGGGCAGAATGAACTCTAAAGACTAACACTGAAGGATCTCAAGTCTGGTTAGTGCTATCTTTTAATCACAGAGGGCTGGGAAATGATAGACCTAGATGACCAAGAGAAACTAGGATTGTGAGTCCGGCCAAGAGAAGATAATGCCAGTCTAGACCAAGAAAGACCCTTCTAGGTCTTCTCTCTAATCTTTTAAACTGATCTTTTATTAAACATAAAAATCCTTCTTCTACACAGCCAGTTCTTTCAATAAATCTTGGACGTGCTGTGCTTATTTCTGCCTGGTACCTTTGCTCGTATGGCTCCCCAGTCATTCAAATATGCACTCAATAAACACTTGTTGAGCACTTTCAAGGCAAGGAGAATATAAAAATTTAGAAGATCCTGCTTTGCCCTCTACTAGCTCAAAGGTAATTAAGGAGGGGAGACAAATAATTAACTATAATACAGTACAACAAGTGCCACTGCTTGTAAAGGGTTTATTGGGAATATAAAAAGCCATAGCTTTGTCCAAGGCATTCAGAAAAGACTACAAAGTGGAGGTGACATTTGAACAGATCTTCTTCCCCTCCTCAATCTTTCCAGATCCTGTTCAGGCATCCATCCAGTGGTGCAATGTCTCAAAAATGCCTAAGGTGTCAACACTTTATAAAACTCCTTTGGAACTACTGTTGTTGTCTCTTGTTTTGGCATTATCATCACCTGTTAGTCACTGTTTCCTGTATATTTCCCTCAGTTCCTCCAGCTAGATCACAAACTCCTAAACACCAGCGATCATGCTTTATACTTTTTAGCTCCATCTCTAGACACAGAAACTAAATCCATGTTTATTAGAAGATTTCTTTTGATCCTTTGTGTACATATTAATTTTCATGATTAAGAAGTCATATATGTGCAGTCACACATTAGTGACTGCAAGCTCTGTTGTTAAAAATGAATTTTCCAGAGAGAAGAATGCTCTCTACTAAAGTACAGTTATAATTTCCAGTGGAGTGTGCTACTAAATAAGGTTACATGTAGCAAATCCTAAACTGATTATTATGATGGTAATGATTCTGTTACTTAGTGCTCAGAGAGGAATGTACACATATTTGAAACAAGCACTGCAGGCAAGAGGAAGTGATGGTGCACGGTCCATAATATGTGCAGTTATAGTAAACATGCTGGGTAGAATGTATACTGATTTTTTTTTAATCCGTAAGTGGGACTTCAGGTCTGTAAAATATTGCTTACTAGTATCAGGTTTCCTCGAACAAATAAAGGTGACTGCTCTTTCCTGATGCTTTTTCATCAATGCCAGACTGGCACCATGATGTACCCTCTTCTGTTTGAAGTACACAGAGAAAGCTTGAGGTATGATTATTTTTGTTTCACTTATTTAAAACAAACAAAATAAACAGATAAACAAAATTGGGGGACTTTATAGTAGAAGAAGTGTGCATGCTTAAAAATAAATTAACTATTCAAAGCTGACTCAATTTGCAGTTTAAGCAAATTCAATCTAGGGAAAACTCAATCTGTCTAGATTTGGATTTTTTTTTTGATTAAATGCCCAGCACTAGGCAGTTCTTTTGCTTTTTCAGGAAAGAATTCATAAGTAAAACTGAAGCAGAATACTATTGTGACATTTTACACAATACTTTGAAGGCATTTGAGAATGTATGAATTTTATATCTATAAAGAGTTATATCTTAAGATTCATTATGGGTGATCACTAGCAAAAATCCACTAGGATGGATTTATACTTTACTGGCTGCCAATTTGGGGATTTACATTTATAAATGATTTCTTTAGTAGGCTTCTTATAGAATTAAAAAATAAATTGAAAAATCTCATTTAGCACTTTTAAAGTATTACGGAAAATAACATCATGTTCTATACAAAACATTTCTAAGTTATTAAAAAAACAACATCTAGATGCAGAAAAGGAAAATACTTATAAAAATTCAGTAGATAATTTCCTAGTTTTACTGTGTATCATATTAAGATTGCCCAAAGAACCCATATGACAGGAAGTTGCTTTGTATATGGGTTATAAAGGAAGGGTGGATTCTAACATTGTATAAAGGAGGGGATCCAAATTATATCGTTACAGATATTGAAGTCTTGTATTAAGACCCATTAGCATCATATCATTTCATAAGTAAACTTGTACAGATATTGTCAGCAGTGTATTAGATATGAATTATTAGGAGATTGGAGACAATTCCTAAGTATACATTTTCAATTTCAATATGCATATACATTTCAAAAATATACATTTTTTTCTATCATTTGCTCTTCCACAATGACCATTCTATTTGTTCACCTGCTGGCTTTTATGGTAAGGGAGGTTAATAAAAGAGGTGATCTTCTTCATTGCCCTGGAAAAGGTGAATAAAAGTCTTTTCACATGTTTGGGGGCCAGGCCCTCACTTTAAGTTCATACTGTCTTGAGACTTGAAAGAAAGACATAATTTTGGTTTGGGGCTTATTTACCTAAATTTTCATGGTGAGTTCTAACCAAATACATTTATTTACTTAACTTCTCAATACTGTTTCAAATATTAGTCAAGATAAATCAGAGGACAATGATTTTAAAGAAAGATTGATCAAGTAAACCTATTCTGAAATTTATTTGTGATGCTTGGACATTTCCACTAGAATAGGTAGCCATTTCCTTAATAACTTGGGTCATTTTGGGTTCTAGTACCTGATTGTTGCTGATATTAAATGATGGGATACAAAAGCAAGACCTTGGAGTAAAAATTCAACTTTTTTTATCAAATGCAATTTTACCTAATGTAACAGTAAGTAAAAGGTTAAAAGACTAACTTGTAAGTTTGAGGTATAAATAATTAACACATTTGATTGCCTTTAAGTTTTCTTATAATTTTTACTTTTATTTTTACATAAATAAAGGGGGAAAAGTACTTTTGTAAACTTTACCAAACGCTCACACACCATTTTTTGTTTTCATACTATAGTTAAGTCATACTTCCCTGTTGGGAAGTGGGAAAAGTTATGCCAATATCCCAATAGGAATATCCTATAATACAGTAACACTACTTCTTTTAAAAATCATTCTAATGATCATTTAAAAAGATGACTTACGTTACTGTATCTGTATGATGTTTGAAGTTAAAGCCCATTTTTCAGGTGATAGGGAGACTTCTGTGCCGAGCATTTTCTGGCTTATTCATAAAATTGGCTTAAGCAGAGGAATGGGAAAGCAGTGAGTAAAACAAACATAGAAACCCAGGAGAAAACATGTGCCCTGAAGACCTGTGCTAATGGCAACAGAGAGAACTGAGGGAGGGCTCCTCCTCTGGAACTGTTCCTTGATTTCCAACCTGTGTTAGCATAAAGAACTCACAGATAGACATGCTTTTTTTTTTTTTTTAATTTATTTACTATTTATTTATTTATTTTAACATCTTTATTGAAGTATAATTGCTTTACAATGGTGTGTTAGTTTCTGCTTTATAACAAAGTGAATCAGCTATACATACACATATATCCCTGTATCTCCTCCCTCTTGCGTCTCCCTCCCACCCTCCCTATCCCACCCCTCTAGATGGTCACAAAGCACCGAGCCGATCTCCCTGTGCTATGTGGCTGCTTCCTACTAGCTATCTATTTTACATTTGGCAGTGTATATACAGACATGCTTTTTAGATGTTGAAATGATTACTTAAGCCCAGGGACATACTGAAACCAGTCTTTTTTTTTTCTTTTGCCTGTGCATTATTTGCATAAATAAGGCACATCATACACTTATACACTAACACAGCATACACTGTGCAAAGAAAATAGCTTGTTGACATCTCTGAATTATATAGAGTATAAAGGGCATAAAAATGTAACCTGCTGTTTGTTTCAGTAACTGTTGGAAATGGTTTAGTTTGGTTTTCAACTCAAGTTATAAAACAGACCTGCTGCTGTAAAAGCCCACTTTTATAGCAATTTCTGGCTGAAAGCCCTGGAAAAAGAGCATATAGGCAAACTAGTCGGTTCTGAGAAGAGGTTACTCAGAAAGAAAAACATTAACCAGTTTCACTGCTTTGAAACGATTGGCATCTTTGACATCTACATCCATGTACAGTAAGATGAAAAAGCAATGTTTTGACTTTTAAACAGGAAAAGGTATTTTTGTTGTGGATTTATTCCTGTGTGTGTTATTTTAAACAGAAAGACTCTCAAGATTGTTTTGTCAATATAACATATTACGCCTGGAAATAAATGAAAAAACCATCCATCAAATAATCTATTCATTTAAGCATTTTTTTCTAGATTCTAAATTGCATTCTATCTCCCTCCTCCTGCAAAGACCAATAAGTGACATCGTTGTAATCACCAGCAAAGATACTGGCCCATTTGCATCCTTTGATATGCACAGGAGCCTTTGGTTTTCATGTTAGCAGAAGATGGAGGAGTGTTGGGATGTGAAAGTAGTACACAGTCTTGTGGGCTAGGAAGTGGACAAGTAGGAGTGGATCAGTTAACCTGGTTAGTGGATACTACTCTGTGCGTCATCCCCAAAGAGGGTGACTTCTAGAGACTTAAGAGTTACAAAGTGGGTATATATTCACAAGGTTAAAACCACTTCCCCCTGTTATTTCCATGTGAGGACCCTTGGCCTCCTACAAGTTTGAGGATCTTACTTCTAGACTGTTGCTCTACTGCTTGCTAGTTGTTGGAAATTTGGACGAATACTACCCTTAGACCCTGGTATAAAACAAGAATGTCACTCTAGGTGATGATTTCATAAGACCAAAGGTAAGTGCTTTCACCTGTATCCTCACTTTTAGATCATGATTCTGTTTCCTAGGACCCCTGAGTGCCTTTCTAAATGTCCCCAAACCTGTTTCCAGGACTCATGTGGGCCTTTTCCCAGGACCACTAAGTGAGCCTGAAAAGGTGACCAGGAGTGGCTGTTTGTAAGAGATGTGGAGACAGCTTGGACTGGGCTAGAATGTTACTGAATATCCATGGAATCCTGAGATGGGAAGAGAAGGGGGTGAGCCAGGGAGCTGAAGGTTGGGGTAGAAGCCTACTTCTACCTGTACCTTACAGGTGCACAACTCCAAGAAGGCAAAGAATTTTAATTTTAAATAAAAATTTGGCCTTGAAAATATATAAAGATCCACTTGTTAAGGTAGGATGATAGGGTATACTTTGTTCAACGTTTTGCTAGCTTGATTTATAACTTAAAAATTGGGAGGTATATGATTAGAGACCTTCATTTTTGTTTTTGCCCAGCCCCTATATATATTCGAGCCAGGTTTAGTGTATGTTTTCCCAACTTTTTATTTTGAGAATTCTCAAATATACAGAGAAGTTGGAAGAAAAATAGTACAAAAATATCCAAATATCTAGACCTGGATTATAGTAGTTAACATTTTGTCAATTTTTGCATTATTTCTTTCTCTTTCTCTCTCTCTTTTTCTTTGGCTTAACCATTTTATATTAAGTTGCAGGTATCAGTAGACTTTACCCCTAAATATTTCAGCATGAATCTCCCCCAAATAATGACAGTCTCCTCAACCATAATGCCATTATCTAACCTCAGAAAAATAGCACTAACATGGTAGTATTTAATGTTTAGTCTCTATACACAGTTACCTAAATTGTACCCAAATTGTAGCAAAAATGTCTTTTTTTTTTTTTAAAAAAAAGTGTATGTATTTATTTTTGGCTGTGTTGGGTCTTCGTTTCTGTGCGAGGGCTTTCTCCAGTTGCGGCAAGCGGGGGCCACTCTTCATCGCGGTGCGTGGGCCTCTCACTATCGCGGCCTCTCTTGTTGCAGAGCACAGACTCCAGACGCGCAGGCTCAGTAATTGGGGCTCACGGGCCTAGTTGCTCCGCGGCATGTGGGATCTTCCCAGACCAGGGCTCGAACCCGTGTCCCCTGCATTGGCAGGCAGATTCTCAACCACTGCGCCACCCGGGAAGCCCACAAAAATGTCTTTTTAAGCTATTTTTTTCAAACTAGGATTCAAATAAAGTTTGCATTGCATTTATTTGATGTCTTTAGAATCTTTTCAACTAGAACAGTCCCTTCACTTTTCCCCCCATTACTAGAGTCTTTAGTCCAACTAATTGTTCCTTAGAATGCCCCCAATTCTGGATTTATCTGGTTGTTTCTTCTTTGGGTCATTAACAGTTCCTCTGTTTCCTGTATCTTTAATAAACTGGGAGTTAAAGTCTTGATTAGATTCAGATTAAACATTTTGGCAAAATATTTCATAAGTATGGTGTTCTTCATATTGCATAACATAAGGAGACATATAATCTAAGATGGCGCCTCTATCAAGGATGCTAAATTTGATTATTTATGTGACTTTCCATAAGTAAACTACATTTGACCCTTGGTATCCGCAGGGGCATTGGTTCCAGGACCTGCCGCAGATACCAAGTGGATGCCCAAGTCCCTACCTAGGTGGCACTCTGCATTTGAAATTCTGCATCCATGTATTTAACCAGCTACCAAGTGTGTATTACTGTATGTGTTTGTTGAAAAAAATCCACACATAAGTGGACCCACCCAGTTCAACCCCTGTTGTTCAAGAGTCAACTGTAATGATATCTCAGGATAATTTTAATTTGATTTCCTCTTATTATGAGTGGTGTTAATCCTGTTTTCTTATGGGACCATTTACCTTTCTCTTTTATTTTCCATGAACACTTTATTAACGTCTTTTGACTGGGGGCACTTACAATTATTTTATAATTTTGAAAAAATTTGAGATTTACAGAAGAGTTGTGAAGGTAGTGCAGAAAGTTCCCATCTACTTTTCACTCAGCCTCTCATATGTTAGCATTTTATATTATAGTAGCGCAAAAAGTTCCCATCTACTTTTCACTCAGCCTTTTATATGTTAGCATTTTCTATTACAGTAGTACATTCACTGAAACTAGGAACAATATTAACATTGATACAATATTACTAACTGAACTATAGGCTTTGTTCAGATTTCACCAGTTTTCCAACTAATACTATTTTTTTCTGGTCCAAAATTCAATCCAGAACACTACATTGCATGTAGTTGTCCTGTCTCTTTAGTCTCTTCCAATCAATCTGTTAGCTGTTTCCCAGTCTTTTCTTTTTTTTTCATGACCCTGAAACTTTTGAAGAGTATTGTAGAGTGCCCCTAGGTTTGTCTGATGTTCTATCATGATTGGACTGAGTTATAGATTTTTGGAAAAAATACCACAGAGCTGAGTGTTTCGCATTGTATCATATACGAGGTATATGATATCAATATGACTTATAACTGGTGATGTAACCTTGATCTCTTGGTTAAATCAGTTTCCTCCAGGTTCCTCCACTATAAAATTACTTCCCTCCCCTCTTCCATATTCTATACATTAAAAGTAAGTAAGTTCTATCCACACTCAAAGGAAGGAGAATTATATTCCACCTCAGAGGGAAAGTATAAAAGAATTGGTGGATATATGTTAAAACCATCATAGTAATTAAAAAATATTTTTGTGGAGATACTTTGTAGGTATGAAAATATCCTGTTCAGTTTACATTCCCACAAGCAGTGCAAGAGGGTTCCCTTTTCTCGACACCATCTCCAGCATTTATTGTTTGTAGATTTTTGGTGATGGCCATTCTGACTGGTGTTAGGTGATACCTCCTTGTTGTTTTGATTTGCATTTCTCTAATGATTAGTGATGTTGAGCATCCTTTCATGTGTTTGTTGGCAATCTGTATATCTTCTTTGGAGAAATGTCTATTTAGGTCTTCTGCCCATTTTTGGATTGGCTTGTTTGGTTTTTTGATATTGAGCTGCATGAGCTGCTTATATATTTTGGAGATTAATCCTTTGTCAGTTGCTTCATCTGCAAATATTTTCTCCCGTTCTGAGGTTTGTCTTTTCGTCTTGTTTATGGCTTCCTTTGCTGTGCAAAAGCTTTGAAGTTTCATTAGGTCCCATTTGTTTATTTTTGTTTTTATTTCCATTTCTCTAGGAGGTGGGTCAAACAGGTCTTCCTCTGATTTATGTCATAGAGTGTTCTGCCTATGTTTTCCTCTAAGAGTTTGATAGTTTCTGGCCTTACATTTAGGTCTTTAATCCATTTTGAGTTTATTTTTGTGTATAGTGTTAGGGAATGTTCTAATTTCATTCTTTTAAACGTAGCTGTCCAGTTTCCCCAGCAGCACTTATTGAAGAGGCTGTCTTTTCTCCATTGTATATTCTTGCCTCCTTTATCAAAGATAAGGTGACCATATGTGCGTGGGTTTATCTCTGGGCTTTCTATCCTGTTCCATTAATGTATATATCTGTTTTTTTGCCAGTACCATACTGTCTTGATTACTGTAGCTTTCTAGTATAGTCTGAAGTCCACTACCCACTAATTTTAACATTTTCCAGTGGATATTGTCTGCAACAGTTATCATGTGATGTTCTAATGGTGATTTTCTAAATTTCTTCTACATTTATTATTTGGAATTCTTTTGTAAGGAAGATTTGTCTCTTAAACCCTATTTGGTTATACATCCAATCATTTCTTTACATTAGTATGGACAGATATATATTTATTTTATTCTCTGGCTTGTAATCCAACTTTTCTGTTATTTATCAGGTTGCTCAAATTGTGGCTATTGGGAGTTCCTTCAGGTTGGGTCCTGTACCTTTTAAAAAAAATTTTTAAACTACCTTACCTTCTAGCACTACAGAATACTTCAGGCTTATCTTATATTTTTCCTGCTATATTCTATGGGCACATAGACGTTTTAAAAATTTTTTAGTTTGAAATATTTTTATGCATACAAAATATTTGCAAAGATAGTAGAGAGTTTCTATATAAACTTCACCCCATTTTCCTAATATTGACATCTTATATAACAATAATACAGTTATTAAAGCAAACAATTCTTCTATCCTTCCTTATCTTTCATGAATGTGACAGTTTTGAAGAGTATTGGTTGGGTATTTTGGAGAGTTAACCTCAATTTGGGTTTGTCTGATGTTTTCTCTTCTTAGACAGAGGTTATGTGTTTGGGGAAGAATATCACAGGGGTGATGAGACACAGTTTTTTAAACCTCTTCAAGTCTAAATTTCCTTATCTGTAAAATGAGATAAGTGCCTTTCTCATAGACCTGTTATGATAATTAAATAAGGTAACAATGTAAAATGCTCAGCATAGGACTTGATGTATAGTAAGCCTTTGTCAAAAGTTGGGTATATAATCATCATCATCATTAACATAGTTATGCCTGTAATTATTAATATCACTACTGTCCTCATTTTCATCATCATTATTTCAACAAATATGTATTGAATATCCTGTGGTTTGGTCTCCCGGACTCAAGTTTCGACACCTGCCCTCTTCAAATCCATCCTATATGCGTCTACCACAG
>NW_020174156.1:4029887-4127657 GCF_003031525.2 Neophocaena asiaeorientalis asiaeorientalis | reverse complement strand
AAAAAAAAAAAAAAAAGTTTCTTCTGTATTAAGCAACTATTCATCACCTACAGAGTCAAGTTTAAATTTTTAAATGTGATATCAAATTCATTTATGACCTGAATCCTGCCTGCTCCTCAGGCTTATCTCTAACTATTGCTTTGAAAAGCAACTTGCTGGTCCTCATATTGAAGATGCTCTTTCTCCTCTCTGTTTCTTAAGTCATATAGTTCTCTCTGCCTGGCTGTTGTTCCACACATTCCACATCTACTCCCAACAAACTTTCATTCGTCACTCAAGACTCAACTTCAATTTAATCTCTCCCCAAAGCTTTTCTTTCTCTTTCACATCTTGTGTTAAATACCTGTTCCTTATGTTCCCATAATACCCATTCACTCATTCATAGATTAAATAGACATTTATTGAACACATACTATGTTCCAGATTGGGAGTTATCTAGAAGCCCTGATAGGAGCAACCCTATAAGAAATAAGATTGCAGGTGTCCACTGATGAAAGAAATTAAAGATGATACAAATAGATGGAGAGATATACCATGTTCTTGGATGGGAAGAATCAACATTGTGAAAATGACTCTACTACCCAAAGCAATCTACAGATTCAATGCAATCCCTATCAAACTACCACTGGCATTTTTCACAGAACTAGAACAAAAAATTTCGCAATTTGTATGGAAACACAAAAGACCCCGAATAGCCAAAGCAATCTTGAGAAGAAAAAAGGAGCTGGAGGAATCAGGCTCCCTGAATTTAGACTATACTACAAAGCTACAGTTTTATCTTGAGGATATGGGGAGGGGGAAGGGTGAGCTTTGACAGGGCGAGAGAGAGTCATGGACATATACACACTAACAAACGTAGTAAGGTAGATAGCTAGGGGGAAGCAGCCGCAAGGCACAGGAAATTTGCTCGGTGCTTTGTGACAGCCTGGAGGTGTGGGATAGGGAGAGTGGGAGGGAAGGAGATGCAAGAGGGAAGTCATATGGGAACATATGTATATGTATAACTGATTCACTTTGTTGTAAAGCAGAAACTAACACACCATTGTAAAGCAATTATACCCCAATAAAGATGTTTAAAAAAAAAAAAAAAGAAAGAAAAAAAGATTGGAGGTGTCCAGCAAGAAAGCTATGGCAAGAATGATGATCATAACACACCATTGTAAAGCAATTATACCCCAATAAAGATGTTTAAAAAAAAAAAAAAGAAAAAAAGATTGCAGGTGTCCAGCAAGAAAGCTATGGCAAGAATGATGATCAAGCATACACATTCTGGTTTGTCCTACATTTAGACTGGTGGCAAGTGTGGACAAAAAATTTGTTTTGAGGCAGCTGAAGTTTTTAAAGGCAAGCCCATTTTAGAAATTTCTGAACTCTGATACTCTCAATATTTATTTCAGGAGAGTCAGAAACTTAAGGGGTAAACTTCCTTTACAAAAATTTTTCCACCCTAGGATTAAAGGAAGGGAAGTCCAAAATTTATGACACGGCATTAACTGCACCCTTCCCTATAAAGAGGGATGCCTTTCAGAACGCAAAGATCTTATTCAGGGAGAATAGTATTAAAATTAGATTGTGAAATTATCTATTTTTTAATTCTTAAAATTCCTTTCTTACTCTTTTTGCAAAGTACAACAAATTATTCATCTGCTGAAGATTCTATTTTGACCTTCTAAGCACAAATATTCTCATATATCTCGATACTATTTGACCATTTTCAAGGGACCAAGTTCACTTGGATGGTGGTCAGTGTTGTTGAGAATAATAAGAGGAGTTTGAGGTTCTCTGTGTATACCTGTGGTCCTTCAAGTTCAGTTATGATTTAATAGATTATTAGAGGAATCATGTT
This sequence comes from Neophocaena asiaeorientalis asiaeorientalis, assembly GCF_003031525.2. Lineage (NCBI taxonomy): Eukaryota > Metazoa > Chordata > Mammalia > Artiodactyla > Phocoenidae > Neophocaena > Neophocaena asiaeorientalis. The sequence continues at coordinate 4,125,811 of NW_020174156.1, read as the reverse complement.
CAACATGTGTAGAGTTGAGTAGTGATGAGAAATTGACAATAAGTTCTTCCTTCTATTAAACTCATACGTGCCAGTGACTATGACAGGTGCTTTATGTACATAATCTAATTTAGCTTTTAAAACAGTCCTTCCTATTAACTATTAATATATCCCTGTCCAGAAGAGCCTTGAAGATATTGCCACTTGCCTAAAATACTAGTTAATAGATTGTCTGGGATTTAAATCTATGTATTCAGGATTTGAAATTCTGTACTTTTTCCTTACGGGATATGTGCTTGTGAAAGGGAGGGGATGAGGACAAAAGTGTGGTTTGGAATAAGATGACAAAGCAGAAATTCCCTCACTAGGTCTGACACCATAAAGACTGGAAGCAGCTTTTTCAAAATAGAGATTCCCAGGGTCTACTGAGATCTAGTGAATCCTCAATGGTTTTTAAAGGCTGTTGGGTGATTTAGATACATCCTCTCCATGAAAAAAGGTTGAGCAATTCCTGAAATGAAATATTAACAAAAGATTTGGATGGTATTGTATAGAAAGACAAGGTCATTTATCCTTGGAAAAGGCAAAGATATAGCTGTAGGAGGAGAATTATTTGGAGCTCACTGTGTTCATCCATTCTTCTCCTGCATTTATTGAGCATCTTTATGATTATTACCTTGAACACTTTTTGGGTAAATTGCTTATCACCATTTTGCTTAGTTCTTCTTTTGGGGCTTTCTCTTGTTTCTTTTTTGGAATATATTCCTCTGTCCCACATTTTGCCTAATTCTCTGTTTTTATTTCCATATATTAGGTAGGTTGGTTACACTTCCCCATCTTGAAGAAGTGGCTTTATGTAGGAGATGTCCTATGGGACCCAGCAGCACACTTCCCTCTGGTCACCAGAGGTATATGCCCTAGAGAGTGCCCATTTTGTTGGCTCTGTGGTCAGGGGTGACTACTGTGGGCCCAGTGCTAGGCAGGGCTGGCCCCGGGTGCAGTTGGCTGCCAGGCCCTGCCTTGTGTGGAGGCTGCTGACCCACTAGTAAATAGGGCCAGGTCCTAGAGTGGCTGGCGGTAGTGCCTGGAGTGCCCTGGGGTTGGCCTACTGGGGGATGTGGCCAGGTCCTGGAATAGCTGACTGTAGAACCTGGGGTGTCCCAGGACTGGTGTTGGCTCACTGGTGGATGGGTAAGCCCCTGGCACTAATAGGCTAAAGGGAGGACTCCAAAATGGTGATTGCCATCACCAGTGTCCTTGTGGTAGAACAAGCTCCCCAGAATGGCTGCTGCCAGTATGTATGTGCCCAGAGGGAATCCCAGTTGTTTCCTGTCTCTCCAGAAGGCTCTCCAAGATTAGCAAATGGGTCTAACCAAGGCTCTTTTCAAATTACTGCCTCTTTGCTGGGTCTTGGGGCCTGTGTGATTTTGTGAGCACCCTTTAAGAGTCTCTGTTTCCTACAGTCCTCTGGCTCTCCCATATGCCAGCCCTGCTGGCCTTCAAAGCCAGTTATTCTCTGAGCTCATCTTCCCAGTGCAGGACCCCCATGCTGGGGAAACTGATATGGGACTGTAACCTCTCTCTGCTTGGGGAGAATCTCTGCAATTGTGATTGTCTTCCTGTTCATGGGTCACTTATTCATGGGTATGGATCTGTGTCTCTGTTCCTCCTACCTGTCTTCTTGTGGTTCCCTTTTATTTATTTTAATTTATTTTATTATTTATTTTTGGCTGCGTTGGGTCTTCGTTGCTGCGTGCGGGCTTTCTCTAGTTGAGTTGTGCAAGCGGGGGCTACTATTCATTGCGGTACATGGGCTTCTGACTGCGGTGGCTTCTCTTGTTGTGGAGCACGGGCTCTAGGCACGCAGGCTTCAGTAGTTGTGGCACATGGGCTTAGTTGCTCCGCGGCATGTGGGATCTTCCTGGACCAGGGCTCGAACCTGTGTCCCCTGCATTGGCAGGCGGATTCTCAACCACTTTGCTACCAGGGAAGCCCAGTTCCTTTTTTATATCCTTAGTTGTGGAAAATCTTTTCTGCTAGTCTTTGGGTTGTTTTCATAGATAGTTGCTCTGTAAATAGTTGTAATTTTGCTGTGCCCATGGGAGGAGGTGAGCTCAGGGTCTTCCTACTCTGCCATCTTGGCCACACCCCAACTGCCCATTTTTCAGTTGAAAATTTTACAGTATCCTTGCTAAGAGATGAAGCAATATGACACTGATGGAAATCTCATTGTTTCTTTGGAAACCCATTTGATCTTGATACAATCCTGATCAAGAAAATCAAATAAAGACATTTCTTTTTCTGAGATGGAATCTGCTTTTTCTTGCTTCTATCTATTGTTCTCTGTTCAACTCTTGAAGACCCTACAAACTAGATCATCTTCCTTTGCCACATTTCAAACTTCAGAGGCCTGGTGATTACTAAAATGTCTGCCTTCTCTAGACTAATTATTACTATTCCTTTTCTTGTTCTTCATATAGCATGATTTCAAGTCACCTTAGTGTCCAGGATGTGCTCTCTTAAAACAATTTTAGTTCCTTTATATGCCTCTCAAATATGTGGACCCACAAGCATTTTGAAATTCAACAATGTTTACTAGACAGTTCTCTTCAAATGGTGTCAAAATAATGGCTTATAATGTAGTAGAAGGATTCCTCAGTAGTCCAGACAGGATAATTTTTAAACTATTTCTCCTTTAATGTCTATCTTCCTCTGTTTGATGTTAGCTCTTTGAAGTAAGGGAATAGGTTTATCTTGGTCATCACTTTATCCTCCATGCCTAGCATCACTTTATCTTCCATGCCTTTCTGATGCACAGTTAGTGTTCTGTAAGTATCCAATGATTGAACGGATGGATGGATGGATGTTAAGGTCTGTGGCATCATTTTTATTTTAATTCAATAATAAATTACTTACCCATAGTTTCAGTAGGGCTCCAACATAAACGGGTTCATGATAGTAAATCTCATAACTATTTCCTCTAAGAGCTATAAAATCTTTCTAGCATGGCTTTTATTTATTTATTTATTTTGCAGTACGCAGGCCTCTCACTGTTGTGGCCTCTCCCGTTGTGGAGCCCAGGCTCCGGACGCGCTGGCTCAGCGGCCATGGCTCATGGGCCCAGCCACTCCGCAGCATGTGGAATGTTCCCGGACTGGGGCACGAACCCGCCTCCCCTGCATTGGCAGGCGGACTCTCAACCACTGCGCCACCAGGGAAGCCCCTAGCATGATTTCTTTAAAGGAGAAATATTACATATCAAGAGGATATATCATAGCGGATAAGGTGATTCTGTGAATCTGACCTGTGGAGTGTCCAAGTTATTGATGCCTATTTTTTCTTATGAATTCCTTTACTGATCTCTCACTTTGGAAAGAAGTAGAGTGTTAGGTGATTACTTAGTTGATCTGAAATAGCCTTGATAACATGCTCTTAACATTTTAATCAATACACATATGGGTGCCCCTCCTTCTAAGGATTCTTACTCCTTAGACCTGGAATGAGGAGAGGATATGCATTTTTAAAAAGCTTTACAGATGGTTCCGATGCATACTTCTGGTTGAGAATCATCAGATTAGAAGTAGCTTAGAGAACGAAGTTAAGTGGGATGGAATAATTGTCTACAAATGCAAAAATGACAAAATTTTTACTCAATGAATCCTCTGGAAAACCAGCTAATTAATTGCTACCTGGGGTCTTATTACTATTTCCAAAATTAACAGCTAACCAGTTGTGGTTGAGGGAAATGTCTTTTAGGTAACAATATCAGCAGAGAGGCATAGAATCATTGTGCTTCTTTTCCTCTATATTCTATAACCAGAAGCTGAGAATGGATTTTATTATCTCCTTTTCATCCCTTCTTTCAATACTCATCTTGTACTAGGGAGCCCAGACTGGGACTTGAATGGGACTAGACCTTAGATTGTAAATTATTCATAATTTAGAAAAGTTATTAAATTTAGTGACTCTTTATTGAACTCTTTATTCAGTAACTCTCCTCCTCCCTGCCCCCATCTCTCTCTCTCTCTCTCTCCCTCTCCCACACACGTACCCCTCTCCTTTCCTCTTCACCCTCTCCTCTCCTCTCTCTAATTATTGCCTTAGCATCAGTTTGCAAACAGGTTTCTTACTCATTCAGAAGTTGACACTCTTCTGTCCCAATCTTGGCCATTGTGTTTGAATTTAAGATAATTTTCTGCTTTGAAAAGTTTGCAAGATTTCTATTTATTACAAATTAAGTAAAGTTAGTCATCCATGTCTATAGCTTCTTCACTCTTCTCCTTCTGTTCACTCTACTTTACTCTCTGAATTTGGTAGCTCATGGCCAAATGGGAGATTTTTCAAGTTGTGTTTGTGATTATCTGACCTTGAAAATGACGAAAGGTAAAGCAAATGGTCTCAAAGTATTGAGAATTTCCTCCCAAATAGTCTTAAACTTTTCTCCCCTTGGAAAAAGGAAGACAGAGGTCATATAAAGTTTAGTTTAAGAACTGAGTATGTTTTGGCTTAAAAATACCATAGTCCAAACATAATTTTACTCTAGTATCTGAGACCTGGCTGCCAAGATTTTGTTTGTTTGAATATTGCCAAATGTTGTCTTCCTAAATAAGGTAAATCAGTTGAGGTCATAGTGATGTAACAACAAGGAAGAAAGGGACTGCTAGGATCAGGTCTGCTTCTCACACTGAGGAACAGTCCATGAGTGGAATGGACACATCACATTTTGTGTCTTTGGAGGAGGCTCTGTGACCCCACTATAGGCTTTCATTTCTCCTAAAAGAATAAGACATACCTGAAAATAAGGTCTCGGTGAAGTCAACTATTGTTACTATTTTCCGTGACATCTCATGGAAAAACCAGAACGAACTTTTTGGCCAACCCAACAGTTGTCCAAAACATCTTTCATGTTTTCTCGCTCATCAGACCCATCTATCCTAAGGAAAAAGGTATGCTTGGGTACCCAATTTGGGACCAGGCGGTGAGAATAGGGTGGTAGGCATCTGGTTACTTTATCTTTTCCATGTTTGTCTGCAGCAGACAAATAAATATGCCCTTTCCCACCTCTCCTTTTCCTTATTGTAGTATTCATATAAAGGATTTTATATAATCCAATACAGTATTTAATTCCTCAAGCTGTAAGACTAGCCTCCTGCTCTTATCTTTAAGAAAGGTACCAATAGCAGTTTTTCCCATCTCAGGATGGATTTAAGTCACAACCGGTAACTCTCTCAGGCATATTTACAATTAAGTCTCTCATTTAAAAAATAAACCTTAGTCTTTTACTGAACAAATTTCCGACATGGTGGACTGAGGTTGGCTAGTGTGACTGTAGTGTACCCTTTGGAACCTATGGTTACAATGGGGCTCTACATTCATATCAAGACATGGAAATGCTACCAAGCCCTGAGGATGGCACAAAGAGCAGACTCCACATTAAAATCCTCGTCACTCTTGAGTTTTCCCATCTAACATTCCCGATACACATAAAAGGACCTTTTAGTAGCTTGTTAATGACTTTGATCTTACACCATTTCAGTTTCCCCATTGACATTCATCCTGACAATCCTATCTCATTACTTCTAAATGATTGACAGAGAACTTTCAGATCACCGAGCTCATAGCACACAGTGATTTCAGGTTTGGGCCTTGGAGTCAGAGGAACCCAGGCTTGAATCCCAACCCCTACACTTATTAGAATGACCTAGGACAAATTAGTTAACCTCTCTGATTCTCAGATTCCTTATCTATGAAAAGGAGATAATGATGTTCAACCTCTAAGGGAAGAGACAGAATATCCATTAAGTGCCTGCCATAGAGTAAGCAGCAAGTAGATGATGGCTAATATTTTGATGGTCACCTTACTAACCTGACAGACTGCTTGTTTCCTCTCTTCTCATCAGTTAAGCCAAGGCATAAAAAGCCATAGTAATGATAACTATAACAGTCATTGATATGACTCATTATTTCACTTCACATTTACTAACGTGGTAAATTTATTGGCATCATCTGGCACATAAGTATTCTTATTCCTATGATTCAGAGCTAAACTGAAAATTAAAGCTGAATATACTAAATATAGTTCACACTCGCCTCTACCTCCCCACTGCAGAGAAATCCCCTACTGTTTCTGAATTCCAAACTTTTCTTTCTCTTTTCTTGATTAAACTTCATCCTTTTTTTTTCCCCCCCACAATGAGTGTCATAAAAAATCCAACTCTGTGACATAATAGTGGAAGAGGTAACTTTGGGGAGCGCTTTAGACTGGAAACACATTTGGTTTATAGTGCTCACTTTATCCCGGTGCATTCTGGATGGAATGAGGGCTGCCTCAGGCCACTGGCTTCTCAGGTATTCATTAATCCTGAAGAAAGCTTCAGGTTGAGGTCATTACTGCTTAATTACAGTCTGTGATTACTGCCACATTCTTCAGTGACCTTATTCTGTGCACTGGACTGTTTGTTCACCAGAGAATCCATGCAGCTGGAAATTTTGGCTGACTAGAAAGTATAAATAGGGATTTCTTTTGGCTTGAACTGAAGATGGTTCTTGCTGAAATGTCAACACATTTTTCTCCCATTGGGATATGGTTAATCACGGTGCTTGCTTTTATATACTTTTTTCCATATAAGCTGTGCTTTTGAGGTATGCCTGAACTTATCAAAATGCTGCTTTAAATAAGTGGAGCTCCGAACAGAAGTGATCCTCTATCATTATTTACTCTTTGTGGGCATAACAGGGGAGCTTTTCTTAGGAACACTTCAGAATATTAGAGCCCTATTCTAGGAACTATCTAAGACTATGTAGCAACTGGAAGGAATTTTAATTCCATGATTACTCTAAGAGTAATATTGTTCTAAAATCATAGGGAAGGAGGCCTGACCTAGTTGCAGAGAGTACTCAGCTAGGAATTGAAAAATCTGGCTAGATTCTATGCTTAATTGCAGCCGATTCCTGGGCAAAATAGTTTTACTTACTTATTCACACATTATTAATGCCATAAATAATTATTGAGTGCTTTCTATGGGCCACACACTGGGAAAGGTATTGTGGTTGCTGTAAGCTGGGGGGTCTGAGATAGTATTTTCTCTTTTATCCTTATATCTGCAACACCTTCCCTAGTGAATGGCAATATGTAAATAAATGAGTGTAGCTGGGCTCCAATAAGACTGAATGTATGGACAATGAAATTTGAATTTTGTATAATTTTTTGGCATGTCGTGAAATATTTTTCTTAAAAACTGAAGTGCTTCCTTGGTGGCGCAGTGGTTGAGAGTTCGCCTGCCGATGCAGAGGACACAGGTTCGTGCCCCGGTCCGGGAAGATCCCACATGCCGCGGAGCGGCTGGGCCCGTGAGCCATGGCCGCTGAGCCTGCGCGTCCGGAACCTGTGCTCCACAACGGGAGAGGCCACAGTGGTGAGAGGCCCGCGTACTGCAAAAAAAAAAAAAAAAAGTGAAAACTATTCTTAGCTCATGGACTACACAAGCAGACAGTAGGCTGGATTTGGCCTATGGGGTGTAGCTTACCAACCCCTGATATATACCACAAACAAAATAGATAACAGTATGATCACTGTTGGTAGCAGTTTTTCTGGGCTCTATGGGAGCACATGGAACTTTTGGGTGTCTGGGTCTTTCCCAAGGAAATGAGGACTTCTATGTTGGGACCAGAAGGATGAGATAAGATGAGTTGATTGAGGCCAAAGATAAGTATGTGCAAAGGCCCAGAGGCAACAGAGTAAATATAGTAAATGGACAATTGAAATACAGAATATAAGATGGAAAATAGAGATAAATGTGGAGTCTGCTTAGGCAAGCAGGGGTCATATTATGAGTAGTTTTATATGCTATATAAAGAGTTTTGGAACAATAGGAAGCCTTTAGAAGGTTTTTAGTAAGAAGTACAAGATTAAATTTGTGGTTTAAAATATCTCTATGGTTGCACAAGGAGAATGGAGTAGAAATGACTGTGTGTCAATATGACTTTATTTATAAAACAAGAGGCAGGTCAGATTTAGTCTGTGGGCCTTATTTTGCTGAACCCTGCTGCAGAATTAGACCACCTGATTGAAATCTTGTTCTGTAACTAACTGTTTTTTTGGAAATTATTATAATTATTTACTATCAAGTTCTGTTGAACTCTTCTTCTCCTTCCAGGAGAAGTCCATCAGAAGTCTATAAATATACATGAAGCATAGAAAGAAAGCAGTAAATCTGGGAATAACTTCAGACAACACCTATTTTATTTTACTGCATTGAATGCTGTTACCACTGTCCTTCTATAGGGTAATTTGCTCCATCCCTAGTTCTAATGTCCCCCTTCCCTCGTATCTGGATCCTGATTTCCCTCTCCATGACAATGGCCATGTTTATTTGAGTTATAAGATGACTAGCTAACTAACAAAATCCAGCCTTCGTCTTCCAATTTCAGGACTTCAAATTCAAGTAGAGAATGGCAAGGCCTATCTGCTAAATTATTTAATTTTAAAAGTTTTTTTTTCTTCTAATTTTGATGAAAGAAAGAACTTCAAGTGATGAAATCCCAGAGACTACCAAGAATACAAATGTATATAGGGAGTAAAGTGACAAAAATAATAGGCCTGGATAAAAGCACTGATAAAGATGAATATGAAAAAACTCTGTAGAAGGAAAGACCTTCCTTTCTTCAAAAGATTCAGCACAAATATTCAAAGTTGAAAGGTTTGGCTATAGGAACAGAAATTAAAAATTTGAAAAGTGTGTAGTGGAAAGACCCGTGGACTGGCGTCAATAAGATCGGAGTTGTAGACATATCTGTAATCAATTAGTAGCTGTTTGACTTTGAATGGGTGTTATTATGCCCTGTGAAAGGAGAGGAAAGGTGATATCACTATCTTCCTTTCACATTTGCTCCCTGCCTTTGCCACCAGAGGAGATGTGGACTTCAGTAAGGGTAATTTTCAGCAAGGGTGGATACTTACAGTATGATATTATGACAATGATAAAAACCATGATTGCTATAAATTAACCACTCAAAAATTTTATACTAAATTAAGTGGATTAAGATACGCATATTGTATAGATAAAAATTCTTTCAACATTGTTCTGTAGATTTTAATCCCAATGAAAATCCTAACAGGTGGCTCCAACTCAGGATGCTGAAAGCTGCAAAAGAATTTTGCTCCCATCCTAATGATGAGAAAAAGCAGATGATCTACAAAATTATAACTTATCCCAAAGCTATCAGAGTGCTGAGGTCAAAAGACAAACAAGAAAACTGAATTCTGAAAAGTGACAGATCCCTTGGCATGAGGAAAGCAGACACAAATCTTTTCAACTTTGGCAGAGCACGGAAAGAATACTTGCTGTCATAAAAGTATGTAAGAAAAAAACCAGTCAGTACTGTAAATACTTCTTAAAGGCCAAGAGTAGGTGAAGATTTCAGTTTAAAAAAACTGAAAGCCCCAGAGAGAAGGAAAATTTGTCTTCACTCACAAACTCTTCTCCACTGATCCATCAATACAATAAATGCTCAAAGAGAGACTGGGTGTAGGGCAGGAGACTGGAGAACCCCTCTCTCCCTCCTAACTCAGATATGCAGGAGGTGATTTGATAACATGGGAGACAAAACACAGCAAAAAACACAGCTTACTTCACCAGATCCTTCTCTCATATGAAACAAAATTCTTAGCCACTGGGGGAAGATACAAAACGGTTGCCATCAAGTATGCCGTTGGAGGGGCAGAAAAACCTCTTGGTCCTAAAATTCTGCACCAGTACAATGCAAGATCTGCTACCACTTGTGAAGGGCCAGAAAATGATGTCCTGCCTGAAATCTGACATAGATTTTTTTAAAAGTCTGGCTTCTATGGGAGGGAGAAACGCTGAAAATGCTTCACCCACAAGGCCCATGTGAACAAGCCTTGCCTGAGCCTGAGACTGGACAAGGAGAACTAAACACCTTTTCACCCCCACCATAAACCTAGCACCAAGTAACAAGCAGGAGCAACCCACCAGTGGACAAGAGTGTAGAGAGACTCTGTGATTCAGACATTCAGGGATTTCTGAAAGTGTAGTGTAGAATAAGAACACTAGAAGCTGTCTGCTTTGTGTGGGCCCAGGAGCCCTGGTTCTACATTAAGAAGGTAGTAGCAACCCAACACTTAAGGTATTTGAATTCCATGATGCCCTGAGGATAATGACAATAACAACAAAACCAAACCCAATTCAGTTATTGACTAGATTGAATCAAACCCTACCTCCACTAATAGCCTGAGAGAAGTGTCATGCCCATCTCTGGGAATGAAAGCTGTTTGCCTCAAAGAGCAGACTCTATTATTCTTTGATATGTGTTGTTCAATAGTCAATCAAAAGTTGCATAATACACATGAAGTAGAAAAAAAAAAAAGACTCATTGTAAGAAGAAAAAGTCTACAGAACCAGACACAGAGATGATATAGATGGTAGATCAATTAGACAGGAGATTAAAATTACTCTGATTAATATGTTAAAATATCTAGTGAAAAAAGTGGACAACATACAGGAACAGATGGGGACTTGCAGCAGAGAGATAAAAATTATTTTAAGAGATAAATTAAAATATTACAAATTAAGAAAAATAGGATATCAGAAAGGAAGATTTTTTAAAAATCTTTATTGGAATATAATTGCTTCTATTTCTTTTTCATTTATTTCTGATCTGATTTTTATGATTTCTTTCCTTCTGCTAACTTTGGGGTTTTTTTGTTCTTCTTTCTCTAATTACTTTAGGTGCAAGGTTAGGTTGTTTATTCGAGATGTTTCCTGTTTCTTAAGGTAAGATTGTATTGCTGTAAACTTCCCTCTTAGAACTGCTTTTACTGCATCCAATAAGTTTTGGGGCATCGTGTCTCCATTGTCATTTGTTTCTAGGTATTTTTTTACTTCCTCTTTGATTTCTTCATTGATTACTTTGTTATTAAGTAGTGTATTGTTTAGCCTCAATTTGTTTGTATTTTTTACAGATCTTTTCCTGTAATTGATATCTAGTCTCATAGCATTGTTGTCGGAAAAGATACCTGATAAAATTTCAATTTTATTAAATTTACCAAGGCTTGCTTTCTGACCCAGGATATGATGTATCCTTGAGAATGTTCCCCGAGCACTTGAGAAAAATGTGTATTCTTTTGTTTTTGGATGGAATGTCCTATAAATATCAATTAAGTCCATCTTGTTTAATGTATCATTTAAAGCTTGTTTTTCCTTATTTATTTTCATCTTGGATGATCTGTCCATGGGTGAAAGTCGGGTGTTAAAGTCCCCTACTATGAATGTGTTACTGTCAATTTCCCCTTTCATGGCTGTTGGTATTTGCCTTATGTATTGAGGTGCTCCTATGTTGGGTGCATAAATATTTACCACTGTTTTATCTTCTTCTTGGATTGATCCCTTGATCATTATGTAGTGTCCTTCTTTGTCTCTTCTAATAGTCTTTATTTTAAAGTCTATTTTGTCTGATATGAGAATTGCTACTCCAGCTTTTTTTTGGTTTCCATTTGCATGGAATATCTTTTTCCATCCCCTTACTTTCAGTCTGTATGTGTCCCTATGTCTGAAGTGGGTCTCTTGTAGACAGCATATATATGGGTCTTGTTTTTGTATCCATTCAGCCAATTTGGGAGGTCTCTTGTGGACCAGTGTCCTGAAGTAGGCTCTCCCACCTCAGAGGCACAGCACTGACTCCTGGCTGCAGCACCAAGAGCCTTTCATCCACATGGCTCAGAATAAAAGGGAGAAAAAGTAGAAAGAAAGGAAGAAAGAGAGAAAGAAAGAAAGGAAGAAAGAAAGAAGATAAAATAAAGATAAAACAAAGTTATTAAAATAAAAAATAAGTATTAAGAAAAAAAAATTTTTTAAAGATTTTGTTAGCACAGCTCCCGGGGCACAGCTTTGGATTTGGCCCTGCCTCTGCGTGTAGGTCGCCGGAGGGCATCTGTGCTTCGCTCAGACAGAACGGGGTTAAAGGAGCAGCTGATTCGGTGGCTCTGTCTCGCTCAGGCCGGGGGGAAGGAGGGTTATGGATGCAGGGCGAGCCTGCGGCGGCAGAGGCCGGCGTGACTTTGCACCAGCCTGAGGTGTGCCATGCGTTCTCCCGGGGACGTTGTCCCTGGGTCCTGGGACCCTGGCAGTGGCGGGCTGCACCGGCTCCCCGGAAGGGAGGCGTGGATAGTGACCTGCGCTTGCACACAGCCTTCTTGGTGGTGGCAGCCGCAGCCTTAGCGTCTCATGCCCGTGTGTGGGGCCCACACTTTTAGCCGCGGCTCGCGCCGGTCTCTGGAGCTCCTTTAAGCAGCGCTGTTAATCGCCTCTCCTTGCGCACCAGGAAACAAAGAGGGAAGAAAACGTCTCTTGCCTCTTTGTCAGGTCCAGACTTTTACCCGGACTCCCTCCCAGCTAGCCGTGGTGCACTAACCCCCTGCAGGCTGTGTTCACGCCGCCAACCCCAGTCCTCTCCGACTGAAGCCCGAGCCTCAGCTCCCAGCCCCGTCCGCCCCAGCGGGTGAGCAGACAAGCCTCTTGGGCTGGTGAGTGCCGGTCAGCACCGATCCTCTGTGCGGGAATCTCTCCACTTTGCCCTCTGCTCCCCTGTTGCCGCGCTCTCCCCCGCGGCTCCGAAGCTCCCCCCTCCGCCACCCACAGTCTCCGCCCATGAAGGGGCTTCCTAGTGTGTGGAAACCTTTCCTCCTTCACAGCACCCCCCCCACTGGTGCAGGTTCCGTCCATATCCTTTTGTCTCTGTTTATTCTTTTTTCTTTTGCCCTACCCAGGTACGTGGGGACTTTCTTGCCTTCTGGGAGGTCTGAGGTCTTCTGCCAGCATTCAGCAGGTGTTCTGTAGGAGTTGTTCCACGTGTAGATGTATTTCTGGTGTATCTGTGGGGAGGAAGGTGATCTCCGCATCTTACTCTTCCGCCATCTTCCCCTCGTGCAAGGAAGATTTCTTTCAATGGGCTGATTAGCAGACTGGATACCGTTGATGAAGAATGACTAAATGTGGAGGTGGGTTAACAGAAATTATCCAAAATCAAATGCAAAGTGAATGAGTTAGAAATGCAAACATAATATTCAAGAGCTGTGGGTCAACAGCAAATGATCTAAAAATATAAATAATTGAATTCCCAGAAGGACAATAGAAGTAGACAGAATAAATATTTGAATAGATAATGGTGGGAATTTATGAAATTAATTAACAGAAATGAACAACAGATATATGTGGCTCAGAAAACCCCACACAGAATATAATATAAACATATTTGTATATATCATAGGCAAACTTCTGAAAACCAAAACTAAGGAGAGATTCTTGAAGGCAGCTTAATAAAGGTGAAACAGTAAAAAAAGTGGAACAAAATCTGAATTATAGCAAACTTTTCTTCAGAAACCATTCAAGAAAAAAGATAATGGAGTGTTGAAGTAGAAACATAGCAACCTAAAATTCTGTACCTAGTGAAAATATATTTCAAAACTAAAGGCAAAATAAATATTTTTTCCCAAATGAATACAGCGAGAATTTATTACCAGCAGAAGAAAAATTCATAGGAACTCACAATCTACCAAAGTTAATTCAAAAATTAAATAACATGCTTGCTTTGGCAGCACATGTACTAAAATTGTAATGATACATAGATTAGCCCCTGTGCAAGGATGACATGCAAATTCATGAAGTATTCCATAATTATGAAAAAAATTGTTTTCCTTTTTTTTTTCTTTTTTTTTTATTGTATCTCTATGAGAAGATAAATGTTAGCTGAATCCATTGTGGTAATCATTTCACAATTTATATAAATCAAACCATCATTCTGTATACCTTAAACTTTTACAGTGATATATGTCAATTCTTTCTCAATAAAACTGGAAAAACAATAATTAGATAACTTAAATAGTCCACTATCTATTAAAGATAACCTATGCACAAAGAACATTCCAAGTGAGATGTCTTCACTTACTTATTCTATCAAATGTTTGTACCATGCTACAAAAACTCCTCCAGATATTTGAAGGAGAAATACTTCCTAGGTTATGAGACCAGTATTACTCAGAGACATTACAAGAAAAGAAAACTGTAAGTCGATATTCCTTGTAAACATAGATGCAAAAAACCTTAAAAATAAACATCATATTCTGCGAGCAGAAAATGTGATCATCAAAGGATATCTTGGTGGCTGGAGCAATTTCCCAAACTCAATCAGCTGAAAACTCCCAAGATTCAAGAGGAGTTTAGACTTCAAATTCTGTTTGCTAATTTTGTCTCTAATCTTATGTCCCCAAACAGACTGTAAATACTTTGTACATACAAAGTATTTTTGTAAAATGAAGTTGGGGATCATATCATATTTTTGACTTAAGTTTTTACCACTAACATAGCAATTAGGCATTTCAGTAATATTTGTTCAGTAGTTTGGTAGTCACAAATGTAGAAATCAATTGCATCTAACAGAAGAATTTAATACACACTGGGGTGTTGATACTGATCTCAGTCTAAGACAGTTATCTTAATCTAGCTAATGGCAGCTCCTCTTTCTATATGCATATCGATTTTGATGCAAACTTTTAAATATATCTTCAAAAAGTGTAGAATGAAAGTGTGTATCAGAACAAATTTTATAAAGTGAACAAACCCATGTGGGCAGCACCCAGATTAAAAACAGAGCACTGTCCAGATCCCAGAAGCCCTCTTTTGTCCCCTTATAGTTGTTAAGCCTCTAAGAGTAACCACTCTCCTGACTTCTGACACCATAGGCTAAGTTTGTCTGTTTTGGATACTTTTATCAGTAAAATCATAACATTTGCACTCTTTTGGGTCTAGTTTCTTTTACTGCCCATTAGATTTATCCATGTTGTTGTATACAGTTATAATTTGTTCATCCTCACTGCTAAACAGTATTTATTGTATACATATACAACTATTTATTTATCCAGTCTACTCTTAGATTGTTGGGTAGTTTCCAATTTGGGGATATTATGACAGTGCCATTGTAAACATTCCTGTATGTGTCTCAGGAGACATATATGTCTCCTGTATATGTCTCTTATACAGTTCTATAGAGTTTCTACCAAGGAATGGAATACCTGGATCAAGAATGTGTATATGCTTAGCTTTAGTCTACCAAGGAATGGAATACCTGGACCAAGGATGTGTATATGCTTAGCTTTAGTAGATACTGTCAAGCACTTTTCCAGTGTATAGATCCACCAGCAATGTATGAGAGTTCCAGTTGCTCTACATCTTCACCACCATTTGGAATTGTTATCTATTTGTTTTATTTTTAGCTTTATTGGTAGATGTGCAGTGGTAATGGCTTTGTGATTTAAATTCTCACTTTCCTGATGATTAATGAAGTTAAGCACCTTTCCTTATGATGATTATCCAAATGGATTTGTCCTTTTGTGAAGTGCTTATTCATCTCTTTTGCCCATTTGTTTCTGAGTGGATTATATCATGGGTTCTTTTTATTTTTTTCATTACAATGCTTTAGATCACTTGATTGCATTTATTTGCTTTATTGTCCATTTATTGGTTGGGTTGTTTGTCTTTTTATTATTGAGCTGTATGTGGTTTGTATCTTTTGGAAATTAATCCCTTGTTGGTAGCATCATTTGCAAATATATTCTCCCATTCTATAGGTTGTCTTTATTGACTTCTTAGGAAGTCCTAGATGGGCTCCCTTCTATTTATTTTTCAGTATTTAAAAATTTATTCAAAAACTTAATTCATTTTAAAACAAAAACAGCAGTTTAGACAAATCCAAGAGTGATTTTTAAATGAATGAATCATAAAATAGACAATTTATGGCTAATATCATCATGGTGAGAGAAAATGCACATGTATTTTTACATTACAAAGGAAATGTATTAATAGATAGAAAAATTTCTCCCCCCACCCCTGCCAGCGATGGCTTAATGTAACAAAAGTTTATTTATTTAATGGAAAGGCATTTTATTTTAAATATAGCAGTGTGTACATGTCCAAATTCCCAATCTATCCCTCCCTACCCACTCTGCCCCCCACTCACACCGGTAACCATAAATTTGTTCTCTAAGTTTGTGAGTCTGTTTCTGTTTTGTAAATAAGTTGATTTGTATCATTTTTTTCAGATTCCACATATAAGGATATCATGATATTTGTCTTTCTCTGTCTGACTTACTTCACTTAGTATGATAATGATACTTAATTCTTTGCATATTTTAGTTATAAATCTTTGTTGGATATATTGTTGCAAATAGTTTCTCTCACTTTGTGGGTTGGCTTTTCACTTATTTAATGGTATATTTTTATGAGACTGTGAAAGCTTTACCTAGTCTTTCAGAAACTTTCTGTTTAAAGTTTAGTTTTCTGCCTGCTACTGCTCCAGAAATTGGTAACTGCTGTGAGAGGAAAACCAGCAGTATGCCTGAGGCTCCCCCCATATATCTCCACCAAAGGCTTAGTATATTTTTCTTTCTCTGTCCTCCAGTAGCATCCTTTCTCGGGTACAAAATGGATTCTCATCCTTGTGCCCATTCACAGAATTGGCAAATGCTTCTAGAGTAAAAGTGACTGCAGAAGTCCACTTACTTCTGCTACGTTCTCCCCTCTCTGGAGTACGGTTCTTCCAATTCTCTTTTCTGTTGCTGCAGTCTGCTGACTTCAAACAGATGATTACCATCTTTTATCTTGGTTTTTCTTCTTGTTCTCAGTGGCATCATTGGTGTGCTAAAATCCATTTCTTCCATTTTTAAGTAATAATCTACCACAGTCTATTTTGGATTGATATATACTGCTATCTATCAGCTATCAATCAATCAAGAAATGCTAGCTAAAAAGTTTTATGTAAAATGGACTTGCAAGTATTACTGCCCTTGGTGCTGACACATTTTTGGGTAACTGGGCATCAAAAGACATTTTTGGGTATCTCGGAAGATCTCTAGATAATTAAAGTAGTCCTCAGTTTCATCTGATTTTGGGAATTGAACCTGATTAGAAGTACTGGAAAACTAGAGTGGAGCTGATTGTCCTAATAGCGTGGGAGAAGTGAAATAGAAACAGATTTAAGGGTGCTTAAACACATTAGTAATGATTTTCTCATGCATGACTAGCTTTGTTGTCACTTCAAGTAATGTAACTAAATCATGGCTTTCTCAGAAAACCATGAAAAGAAACTGAAAAATTATTGGCAAATCACTCTTAAAAAATTGTGATTCATGCTGAAATGAATTCTTGACCTAGATTACCAGCCTGATTCTTGTTTTTTGTGCCAATGGTAGAACTTGAACATACGATGTCATAGTTGTTGCTGGGTAGGGCAGACTTATCTTGGCAAATTCCTTGGCTGATGCCTACATATAACAACAGGAACTATCCTAGTCCTTTTACCTACATGGTCACACTTACTGGTATTTTAGTTTCTTAATTAGGCTTCAGCAGTGTTTGTTTACACAGTTACTTTTTTATCTAAACAACTGCTTCAACACAAAGCAGAAACATAAAACATAAAAATATTTTAATAATATTTAGAGCCTCTCAAGGGATATTTTGGACTTTAGTCTTAGAGCTGAGAGATTTCCTAAACATGATCTGAAATAGTATTTATTTGTTTGCATTTTTTTAAAGAAAATTTATATCCAAGCAACATTCAGTAAGGTCTGATACAAATAATGTGACACAATAATAGTTAGATATCTAAGTCAGGGATGTTTGCTCTGATTCTAATTTTAAAATGACATTTTTTGACTTTTTCTGATTATAAAGATAATACTTCTCTGTACAAAATTAAAGAAATTATTCTTTACCATTTCACTCAGAAAAGTATCAGTTTATATAAAAGTCTATCTTTTTTTATAGGACATATATATATGTTTGTATACATTTATGTACACATGTTTAAAATGGACTGCATACAATCTTTTATAATCTGATTTTCATTTAACTATTTATCGAGAACTCTTTTTCTCATTACATTTTCTATAAAACATAAATTTAACAATTGCCTACTGTAGCAAAATATGTATATACTAACATACCACTGATGGCCATATAAGTTGTTTGAAACTTTTCTCCATGTTCTATGGACATTCTTATACATAAATCTTTTGGTACACATCTGATCATCTTACCAGAATAACTTCTTATAAAAAGAAATACAAGACAAAAAATTCACAACTTTAAGGCTTTTGAATAACATACCAAATTACCCTTCAGAAAGGTAGTAAGAATATGAAAGCATCGATTTTACTGAGCATTTGCTAATACTGAGAATTGTGCATTTATCTTTCTCAACTTTACAAATGGAAAAAAAAAAGACACTTCATTGTTCATGTAGCATTACTTACCATTTTGTATTACTGGCAAGCTAGATATAGGTTAAAAATGTTTATTGGCCATTTGTATAAGCTTTTCTTTAGTGAATTGTCACATTATGTACTTTGCTTACAGTTGTATTGGATGGTTTTTATTTTTCTTACTATCGGTGAGACCTCTTTCAATATAAAGGTTGTTAGCCATTTGTCTGTCATATATGTTCCAAAATATTTCTTTTTGTAATTTGCCTATTAATTTTTCTTATGTAATGAAATTTTTACTCTATACACAGTCAAACTTATAGAAATAGAAATCATAGAAATCTATCACTTTTCTTTATAGTTTCTTCTTTTGATTCTGCTATAGTTTCTTTGGTATGGTTGATTTTGATATAGTTTCATCTTTTGCTTAAAAAGGCCTTATCAACTCCAAGATCAAATAGATGCTTACCTACATTTTCTTTTACTTCTTTTATGGTTTCATTTTTTTCCTTTTATATTTAACTCTTTAATCCATTTGGAATATATATGGGATGTGATAGTTATATAATTTAACTTTTCCCAAATATCCAAATAATTATATAGCTTTTATCATATACCAATTTTTTAAATGTATACTACTAGGTCTTTTTAATATTCTTTCTGTTTGTGGCCTGTTTTGCACTAGTATTGCACTGTTTTACTTACTGTTTCAGAATTTATTTTGACATTTAGATGGCTGGGTAGGCCAATTCTCTCTTTATCATTATTCTCTTTTCAAAATGCCTTGAATGTTTTTACCTGTTTGTTCTCCCATATTAATCAAAAGGTAATGTTTTATGGTACAGAAATAATCCCATACAGCTTTTCAAAAGTATAAGATTTTTGTGAACTCTCCTATATGGAAAGACCTTAAGGAAATGTTGATAGATTTAAAAAAAGAAAGACAAAACACCAGGTATATTGTTAAAACATTAATAAAAATTACATTTGCTTGAATATGCAAAGGATTTCTCTGGTAGGACTCATAGGAAACAGTTCTTAGTTTCAGAGTTGGAAGACAAGGGTGGGTGGGACATTTACTTTTCACTAAATATTCTTTTGTATTTTTGAATTTTGTAACATGTGCTTATATTATTACCTGCAGAGTAAAACAGCAAATTAAAAAATTTCAGTGATCAGATAGCCCTTAAGGTAAGTTTTAACTTATCCCAAGATTTACACATTGAGAAAATGAAAGGTTCGGGGATAAAACACCTGCCCCAAATCACACGGCTAGAAACGGTGCAGCCAGGACTCCCTCAGCTACACCAGAGTGCTCCTCCTCAAGGAGCGGGGAACAGAGACCCACAAACAAACAGTCAAGGAAGCACGTTTTTAACACTAATTTTATTTATTTATTTGTTTTATTTTTTATTGAGGTAACTGGTTTATAACATTATACAAGCTTCACGTGTACAACATTATGTTTCTACTTCTGTATTCGCTACAGCATGCTCACCAGCAAAAATGTAGTTTCCATCAGTTACCGTACAGTTGACTTCCTTTATGTATTTCATCCTTCTCCCTGTCCTTTCCCTTCTGGTAACCACTACTGTGTTCTTTATATCTATGTGTTTGTTTTTGTTTGGTTTGGTTTGTTCATTTATTTTGTTTTATTTTGTTTATTTGTTTGTTTTCTATATTCATATATGAGTGAAATCATATGGTATTTGTCTTTCTCCATCTGACTTATTGCACTTAACATAATACCCTCAAGGTCCATCCATGTTTTACTGCTTCCTAGTTTTTGCTCAATCTTGAACACAAGATTTTAATATGAGTATCATTCAGTTTCTGAATGCAGCCTGTATCTTAAAAAATTGAGGATAGGAAGTTAGTTTGGGGAAAAGCAGGAAAATTGTAGATACCCAATGCAAAGAAGGTAAATGGCTGAGAGAATAGAGGGACCCAATACAAACTATATGATATTTGGTATTAAAAAGTATGTACTGTCTTGAGCTATTGCTGTGAGCTGTGTGTAATTGTGGTATGTGGGAAGTATCACCTTCCTGCCCATATGGGAGACCACTTTTCAGTTTGGCACCAAGTAGGAACAGTATTCCTACAGAGGGCTTTAATGCTTCCTATCTTAATAGCAGAGGAGAGAGTGGAGGCTCCTACAAAGGACACCAAGAAACCAAGTGTCCCACTCGGATTAGAGGGACAAGGCTAACAATTCACAGACAGCATATGGAAAAAAGCAGTGCTTTTTATAGCAGTAGACTTTTATTACTCTGAAATATATCTTTTGGCTTTTGAAGTCAGATAAAACTGGGTTATACTACAGCCTCAAAACTTACTGTTTGACCTTGGATAAGGGACTTGTTCTTTGATAGCTTTGTGACAAGGCGATTTTGCTGAGCTTTAGTTTTTTCATCTGTCAAATATTTATCATAATACTTTCAACATGCATACATTTATTTGACAAATTACATAGCAGGCACTGTTTCAGTCACTGGTGATAAAATGGTGAATAGGAAAAAAATGTCCCTGCCTTTATGGAGTTTATGTTTCATCAGAGGAGAACTAAATGAAATAAAAACAATGCAGTGTTTGGTAGGACACTTAGAAAAGTAAACCCTGAATGAATGATATTATATATATTACATTTATTATAAAATCATATATGTATACTATAACATTATAGATTAGTTTTATTAATTTAACAAGTAGCTAAGCAAAGTTCAAATCTGAGTTTTAAATATTTTGACAACACCCTAGTGGAGCAATAGCCATATGGCATCTAAGGAGCTGGAATGAGACTGAAGAGAGCTCATACCCTTAATCCCGCTGGTAAAGGAGCTTCGTTGGTCTTTAACAAAGAGGTATTCATTTCAGAACCAACCTAATATTCTTTGTTAGTCGTGTCCTATGTGTTATAATCTATGCCTGGTTATCATTGTATTGCAAGTTTCAGTTCTTTGCAATGAATTCTTCTCTCATTTTTACAAAGTATTAAGTTAAATATAGATACCTAGATCAGGAGAACACAATTCTGTACATTGAGTGGACAAATGAAAGCAGAATTCTCTCTTAATGAGGCTACTTATTTCCCCTATAGTTAGAAAATTCCAGTTTGATGAACTTAAGAAAATGTTCCTCTTAGAAAGAAATTATGAACTTTCTCTGACCTTTATTATTTTTTTAGCATTTATTGAGCAAGTCTTTCAAATTTCTCAGAAAAGATTAAGGAAAAGGTGAGTTAGTAGATGGAATTTATTCTAATTTTTCAAAAGCTTTTTGATTTGATCCCTCAGGAGTTTGTGAGGAGAAATGGATAGCCCAGTGATGAAGTATGAAGCACAGACCTTTATCACTGAATATTAAAAATTACTTAAAACTATACTGGGAATGCACCGGGTTCTCTCCTTAAATGAGAAAATGATGTTTTTAAAGACAAAGGAGAGAAGGGTAAATATCCCTAGATTAATTGTAGAATTACGACAGCACCATCAAATAGTCCAAGTATACTTAAGATAATAGTGGAGATAACCAAAATGCAAAGATGATATTTTGGAAGTTCAGAATACCAGGCCACAAATACAAATAATTCTTTTCTTTTTTATCAAAAAGCTTTTGGCCATTCATTTTCATTTAAGAGGTTAGACATATGGTATTACCCATTGCTTGGCAGGCATTTTCTTAATTGGGAAACATGTGTGCCTTTCTTTTAGATTCATCAGGATACCCTGGAGAAAACATTTTACCATCCATGGACATTCACGTCTGTTGCTCCTTATCTGAATTAGAAGTTCTGTGTTAACAAACCCAGTTGTATTTGTGTGACGCAGTCCCTATTTCTAGCTTGGTTAAGTGTTTGGGCCAAGGGTGGAAAAAGGAAAACTCTCTAGAATAGGAGATGATGGGGTTTTTTTGTTTGTTTTTTAATAAATTTATTTATTTTATTTATTTTTGGCTGTGTTGGGTCTTCGTTGCTGTGCGTGGGCTTTCTCTAGTTGCAGCGAGCGAGGGCTGCTCTTTGTTGCGCTGCTCAGGCTTCTCATTGCAGTGGCTTCTCTTGTTGCGGAGCATGGGCTCTAGGCACGCGGGCTTCAGTAGATGTGGCGCGTGGGCTTCAGTAGTTGTGGCGCACGGGCTTTGTTGCTCCGCGGCATGTGGGATCTTCCCGGACCAGGCTCGAACCCATGTCCCCTGCATTGGCAGGCAGATTCTTAACCACTGCGTCACCAGGGAAGCCCGAGATAATGTTTTTAAAGTCTTCACTGCTTCCATTTCAAAGAAAAGATGCATGGCAAGGTCAAAGAACTAGAGTGCCTACTTTATAAAGGACATATTGGAAATAAGCAGATCTTTTCAAAGACCTCCCTCTCTTACCACCTGAAAATGGATTCCAAATGACGGCTGAGTGCTCTGGGGTGTGGGGGAAGGGCTCTAGTGAAGCAGGTTTATTGTTGTCCAACAGCCTCTTCCCCTCATCTCCTTCCACCCTCTGGGGAGGAATGCAGGTAGGATTGTCCAAGGCTGGATTAAGGGACGTCTTGGAGGATGGTAATCCAGTACATACACCCTGGTTCCTAACCTCATTGCCTCCCAGGAGAACTGCATGCTAGAGAGCAGACGTTATAGCCCTTCTCTCCTGGTTTGACCACAGAAGAGTTAATCCAGAAAGAGCTTTATGGAGTACAAGGTACGAAAGTAAAAGATTAAAGGTCATATAGGACAAAGAAGATCTGTCACATCTCTGGCCCCCAGAACTGACGTTATTTGCTCAAATTCAATGTTTTTGGAATTAATATACTAGTCTTTTATACTCCCGATGGCTGTCAGCCCAATGCTGTAAGACCTGAAGGACCTAGTGACTCAGACTTGTACTACATCTCCCTTTTAAAGGCTCCAAAGCATATTGTCTTATTTCTCTGCCTTCCTACTTCTCTCCCAATTAGGTAGAACATATTTATTTGCTGTGATGCAACTCTGGGCAACCGAGGAATATAAAATAAGTAGTCTGAAGAGATTGCTTAAAGAGATTGGCCATGATGAGAGCAATATGTAAGGTTTCTGTCTTCCCAAGTAGCCATCTCTGCAGTGCCCCTTCTGGGAGAGGCCCCAGACAATGGAACAGAGCATGGACTTTGAGGTCAGCTTCCCTGAGTTTGAATCTTAACTACACCTCCTAGTGCCTGTGTAGCTTTGGGCAAATATTTTCATCTCTCTGTGTTTCAATTTCCTTTTCTGAGAAAAGGAAAGGGTAATAATAATATCTACTTAGAAAAGCTGTGATAAGTAAATGAGTTGATACAGTAACAGAACTTGGAACAGTGTCTGGTACATAGTAAAGGCTATATGAAAGTTTGCAACTGTTATTAGTACTTCAGGAGTTCTTGATAAGACCAAACTTCACTGGTTCTATGAATCCCTCGAAACTGTCCACAGAGCTTAGTGTGGCAGCGTTCATACTGCTCATCAACATCATCTCTGAAATAAAGTTTAGGAACTACTGTGACAGACTATGTCGGTCTCCAAATACTAAGTATTAGTTTCTATCATTAGTAAAGCTCAGTGAACCATTGCTAATATTGGTTCATATGAATAATAATTAAATCTAAAACTAAAATAATCCTTAAGAATTTATTTACAGGGTGTCTGAAGGCTATTGGTTAGGTGTGCTAAGTTTGTTTACTATAACTTTCTTTGAATTTTTATGTTTTATCCACAATTTTAAGCAGGAGCTAGCTAGAGAGATCAGTGGGCCAAATTAATTAATCAAAGAGAGCATAAAACATTGAATATCCCCGAACTTGGAGTGGTTTTCCTAGCCTTCGTGCTGCCCTGCATTAATGCAGTGACCCACTAGATGTCAGTGTTTCCATGAGAATGAATAAAGGCATTCTGTTGTCATCCTTGAAGCAAAGGATTAATTGATTGCTATAAAAAAGTTAGATGAAATAAAATGTTCTCCTTGCTCTTCAAACGGAGATAAACTAATAACTTTGGACACAGTTTCACTCCTCTGCATTCACCAAATGTCCAATTACATATCGTCTCTGCCTGGACCTTCAAAACAATATAAAATTGAATGAAGGCAGTGAGAGAAGTCACAGGAGGATTTCCACAGAGCTCCATCCAGTTCAGAAACAGAGAAGTTTAATACGTGTTTCCAAGATTTCTAAATGCAATGACTTAGTAGGTAATGTTCTTCCTGTATCTTCTCCTATGTTATTTTTCTTTTAGCTTTATTTGGGACATTTTAAAAAATCTCTCTTTATAAAAACAATGTTTCAGCCATGTTTCTTCAAGTAGGCTTGCTTAATTGGGACAAAGATGATCCTGTTTGAGTCATAAATCTGCATGAAATAGTCCTGCATTTTCAGATGTTCTGTTTTCACCATTTGTCTGAGCACACATTTTTGATGGTGTGCCTCAGCCATCAGACACAGATAGTCAGGAGAGCAACAAAGAGCTACGTAGAGAGGCAGGAAATCATAATAGATGTAGGAAAATTATATAACCAGAAGTATCTAAATGAGTAAGGAGGATAGTGCAAGTGTTAACTTGAGGAAAATACCAGAACAAGGGCTTCCTAATATCCCTGCTCTTATGGTTTTATTTAGTACATAATCTTTTCCCCCATGAACAGAGAGCAAAGCAAATGTGACTAGCATTTTGTTGAATGGGCACTGAAACTTCCCCCATGTCAAATATCACCTGGGATATTAAAGTCTACTGCGTATACTAAAGAATCAAACCTAGCAAGTTTGTCAAATACATGCTTGAGTTAAAACAGAGAGATTGATTAAGGTGGAAGTGCTATTCTAATCCAAACAGTAGGAAAAATGTGTTCCAGGGATTCAGCCATCTCAGGCTATTTTCAGGGCTGACAACCATAAAAAGCAGATGGCCTCAGAGGCTGTGCTGGACACTGGTTCAGAAATATAACACAAGGTTAACAGTGACATATGCTGTCATCCGTGAGGTAACAGAGTTCCAAAAAATATGACAATTTCAGAACCTTCTCTAAAATAGTATTTCCTCTGTGCATTTTTTAAAAGTTAATGTAATCAAGGCTTAAAATGGCTCAGAGAAAGAGGACATTTTATTTACCTTGGAAGATCCACTGGGGAACTTCCACAGAATTCAATTCCTTTACTCTTTCACAGTTTTCTCTTATAACATGTTGACAGTGAAAGTATGTATTTGTGAATCACAGTTCATTATTTTCATTGGGACAGTATTTCAGTGTAATAGTCTAAACATTAAAAAATGTAATTATTTATTTAAAAAGGAATACGGATAAGTTATTTATGTAAACCTAGGATTGTAGACTTGAGAATATCCAGATTAATAGTTATGGTGAGGCTTAAGGCTAGCAGTTGCTAGTAAGACTAGCCGTTTCCAAATTTTTCCTCTCTTTCCCCTTGTGGCTGATCACTAATGTCTGAAGTGACTCCATTATAGATTCACAAAAGAAATACTTTTGCCATCAGATGAGAAATCCACTCATCAGATTACTATCATTAATGTCTTATTGTGAATCATTTATTTTCCTCTTTCTAATGTCATGGGAAAGATGGCAGAAAAGTGTGTAGGGTTCTTCCCAGAGAGGGTAGATCTGATGGATTGTTCTAGATAGTAAGAGCCTGAGGAAACAATGGAAGTCTGGAGGTATGAGGTAAACAGAAGTATCCAAAAATTAAGACGGTTACATTGAGTTAATAATAAAATCTCAGGAAAGCATTTTTCAATCTTTTTCAGTTTTGCACTGGGAAGACCCTAAGAACATGACATTGGTTCCTGAAAATTACGTAACTGATCTTACCTGAGAAGTGCCATTCCTGGTGGTAAAGGTAGGATAACAAGGAAAAGGTGATTAATGGAGTTCTTGTTATGAAGGTATGTTGAGTTTAGTAAATCATTGAACTCCAGACTGCTATGCTAAGGGTGCTAGGAAATTTTCCCCAGCTGTGCAGCCTATCTATAGAGATAGGTGATCACAGTTTTGGAGGCAGACACATGACTTTCAAGAATTACTTTATTATTTGTGCTATGTTAACCTTGAGAATTTGCCTTAACCTTTCTAAACTTCAATTTTTTCCTCCTTAAAATGGGAAAAAAATCCCACAACCTGCCCAAACAAGTCATAGGGGTGGTTTTAAGTTTAAAATGATAACAACTATGGGCACATGGGTGTTGTGAACTGTGAGGTGCTTTACACAATCTCTTGAGTGTAATTTTTAATATAAATATTGTAGTTACATCTTTTTAAAGTCCTTTGGGTCATGAAACCTGAAGTGATTGCAGGTAAAAATACGTCTGATATGAACTAGGTTAGAAAGCATGGCAATGTGTAGGACAGTATTAGAAAAAATTTATTCCTTTGAGAAAGAAAAAACGAAAGAAATGCTGTGGGATTTTATCAGACCCCCTGGCAATGGCACAAACTTCATAATGTGATACTAATAGACTTTGGGGGAATGGAATGAGAGTGCCTGGGTTGTAACAATAGCCTTCTAATGTTTTCTTCAGAGATGAAAGAGATAAGGCATTTTTTTTCCCAAAGTGTATCCTATATGCTGGCTTAGCTTGTGACCCTTTCAAAACATTTGTGATTATTCATTCTGATGGCCTTCCTGATGTGACTAAATCTTATGAGTTATTTTTGTTAAGATCTTACAAGGTTGCCAGATAACTAATTGTGGTGGAAAACAGCCAAGGAGCAGGGCCCAGAGTGGTACACAGTGTGGACTCTGTCTAGCCTACCATCCGTCAGCTTTCCTAATGATTCCAGCAACCTCCTTTTAAATTTGAAAGCACGTATTTCTATATATTTTTTATTTAGTTTATGTCACTGTCATGTATGTGTTTGAAATTCACTTGTCTCCTATTACATTATAATCTCTTCCTAGACATAGTCTTTTATTATCTTTGATACTCCCTATAGCGTCTAATGTAAATTGAGGCACCCGGGTCTTGCACTGATAGCCTTTCAGCTTCAGGGAAAGGAAGCTTATTCCAGATACAACTGAACGCCTTACTAGATGTATACATTTTATAATTATCTTTACAAAATTGGACGCTTTTCCTCTCATGAAATCCCAAAAGAAGAGAGAGAACTTAGCTTATTCCTTCGTATTAAACCATCACACTGTTGAGTGCATATTGCGTGTCAGGGTCTGTGTAGGGTCTGGGCTAACTCAACAAATGTGACAAGAATTCTGCCTATCGTAGATGAACAGTAGAATGAGGATTTCACTCAGAGAAAGAGAATTTTACCTGGACATGGTTGTGGGAAGGGGGACCCCAGCTACTGGGCATTAAGATTCAGATGCATTTGTGCCTCCTTGTTTGTTTTATCCTGACCCTCTTATAAAGGAGACACGCCAGAGGAGCTCCATTTTGTCCTCACACTTGGTTTTCCCATGGTGAGACTCATTATTAATAGCAGGACATGAGATTATTAGATATCTTAGGTGTCTCCTTACCCTTAAATTTGGCTTTTCCAAATTCTGCAAAGTGGTGGGATATAGAAGGAACATTCTTTGGCCAGCAAGTAAGGCAGCACTAGGAGACAGGCCTCTATCTTCAAAGAATACACAAGGTGGTTAAGGGATTTGGCAAAGATGATAAACGAGAAGATGAAATGAGAATAGGGGAAGGTGCTGCAGGTATAAAAGTTCTCAATACCAGTGTACAGGTAGACTCAGGCGGGTAAAGCAGAGGCTAGAGGTAAGGAAAAGTGGCAGTAGTTAACTTAAATCTTGGGCACTAAGATGTTTTATGGATAGTGTGGAAAATTGAGTAAGCTTTGTGTCTTTTCCCACTTTTTAAATTTTCCTCAAGTCCTTCAAGTCTTTCCACCAGTGATAGCTAAGAGATATCTGACGGTAAAGCATGAAGGGGCCAATACTTATGCTTGAAAATCTTAAGGAACATCTCAACATGAGGAACTGCAACAACTTATCTGCAAGGCAATGATTGTTGGTTATTTAAGTGGGGGAATGGAGGAGCTATGGTTCTCAACGTGCCCCTTAAATGATCCAAAGTGAAGGCAGACATAATGGTAGAGGTGTTTCTCCTGTATTTACACATGTGCTTGAACTGATTTGTTGGTCCAAAGGCTAATACCGTTCTGTTGGCTCTTCATCTGATGGCTGTGGCTCAGGGTGGACAATAGCACACTAATTGCACCATTAATTCCAGATTAGTCTATTTTAGAAAGAAAGAGAGAGAGAGAAGGAAAGAAGGAAGGAAGGAAGAAAGAGAGGGAGAAAGAGAGAAAGAAAGGGAGAAAGAGAGAAAGGAAAGAATCCTCAATGACAGATCCAAAGGGAGAAGATCTGGAATTTGCGTGAGGCAAATGAGACACCCATGTATAGAGAAGGTAAGGGCATCAGATGACTAATCTCACTTGACAAAGAAACTCTCTCATTGTGAATAAATATATCAATATATGTAGAAGCAAATTTATTACAGTATCCTTTAAAACAGAAAATTATGGGGCTTCCCTGGTGGCGCAATGGTTGAGAGTCCGCCTGCCGATGCAGGGGACACGGGTTCATGCCCCGGTGCGGGAGGATCCCACATGCCACGGAGCGGCTGGGCCCATGAGCCATGGCCGCTGAGCCTGCGCGTCCGGAGCCTGTGCTCCGCAGCGGGAGAGGCCGCAGCAGTGAGAGGCCCGCGTACCGCAAAAAATACAAAAACAAAAACAAACCCAGGAAATTATAGAAATCACATAAATACCTCTCCATGAAAATAATGTATGCTTACATTGTAATCCTTAATGGATGCTATTTCATTTTATGCTTTTATGTACATCTAATTTTTTCCCTTAGGCTAAATTCCTAGAAAGAGAATTTCTGTGTCAAGGATATAATAATTGATTCAATATATTTTGCAATCTGCCTGCCAGAAAGCTTTTAAAACATTTAAATTAATTGTTTAAATGATTAATGTTTTAAAAATTATACTCCCACCAGCAGAGTACGAAAGTTCCTATTTCTTTACCTCTTCAATATCATTTTTGCCTCCACTCTAATAGATAAATGCTACCTTTTATTGTCTTTATAATGTTTATTTATTTGATTATTAATGGGTCGGAGCATTTAAAACATAGGCCATTTTTATTTCTTCTTTACCAGTTACTTCTTCATGTCCTAAGGTCATTTTGAGAGGGCTACTTTTTTCTCTTTTTCATATTCATTTTAAGAACTTTTATGTATTCACCTCAAATATGTTGCAAATACTTTTCCCAATTTATGTTTGCATTTAATTATTTCTTTTGTCATTATATGGGATGTTCTAATTTTTAGGTAATTGCATTTATCAGTCTTTTACTTTTGGCTTTTGCTTTTAGTGTCATGCCTAGAAAGACTTTCTCCACCATGATGTCATTTAAAATAAAAATTTATTTTCTCCTACTATCAGTATGGCTTACTCTCTTTATATATAAATTTTTTAATCTTGATAAGTGTATAATGGTAAGAGGTAGGAATCTAACTTTTTCCCCCAAGCAATTAGCCAGTGTTCCCAATACCACATATTGGGGTACCTCTTGATTATATTCTAAACTTTTCCACATGTTTTTGTTTCAAACTAATCTGTTCTTACACTTTGCATCATGCTATCCAAATATTATAGTTCTAAATTACAATTAATATCTGAGAAATACTATCTCACCCCATCACCCATTTTTATGTGTTTCTACTCTACTTTTTATTTATCCAATTATACGAGGAAACTAAAGTGCCAAAAAACAAAAACAAAAAAAACCAACAAAAGAGTAAAAACATCTTCGTGTTAAAGAAACAACTCTTATAAGGAGAAACAGGAGTATTAAAGATTTTTTGGATGATTCCAAAGAGGATAAAGATTATTTAGTAGAGGAATCCAATTCTGATTCAACTTCAGATTCTCCAGACTCTGTTGATCCAGTTAATCCTATAACAACTGCCACTTCAACAGATTTGGAAAGCAATTTGATAGCCTCCATAAAGCTGCCTTGTAATACCCAGGACCGAAATAACTACTGACTGACCAGACATTCAATTAAAATAGGTAACATTCATACAAATGATGCACACTTGGCCATAAGGTACTCAAAACGTGTATTTCGTGACCAACCAGTGGTAATGAACTATTTCTGTCTAAAAAGCAGTGTACCTCCAGTGACCACAAGGTACCTAATTGTAAGGAGGCTCAGGCCTGCACTTGGAGGATACATCATTGATACCCTTGCTATTTTTTCAGAGTGCAACTTGTGGCACAGTAGGAGAAATGGACTTTTGAAGAAATTTCTAAGACCTAGGCTCCACTAGGAGCTTAAGGAACTAAAGACACGTACTCTACCCTAATCCCTAAAGGTGAGCATATTTATTGCTCCCCATGTGTCCACCTTTTTATAATCTTATCAGTAAAAAATCCCAAAATAGATAACAAAGCATAATTTTAAAGTTATGAAAGGCTAATCTTATGATGTTCAATATAAAAAGAATCAATAAGATTGATTCTTCCAAAACCAGCTCTGCTATCTCAGATTAATAGATTTAATCTAACTTTATACAAGAGCTGAAAGCTCCCTTAGGATATTTCTAATAACATGGTTATTCTGCCTCTATTTGAATATTTTCAGAGTTAGGAAGCTCACACTTTTCTAAGGCAGCTCATCCTGCCACCCCCACCCACCTCCTTTTTCTTTTAAGACAGTTAAGTGTTGTTGTTTTTGTTGCTGGCTGCACCACCTGGCTTGCAGGATTTTAGCTGTTCCCTGATGAGGGATTGAACCCAAACTCTCGGCAGTGAAAGCGCAGAGTCCTAGCCACTGGACTGCCGGGGAATTCCCATCTGCTCCTTATTTTTATTAGGTCAAAATATCCCTATGACTTCTGTGGTTCTGTCCTCTGGAGACTGAGAGCACACATCTACCCTCTCTTTGACAAGTCAGCTCTTTAAATGTTTGAAGAGATCAAGTGCCTACAGGATCTCCAAGCTGCCCATTCCTAGTCCTGCAACTGCTCCTCCCATGATGCTATTTTCAGAACTTTCCTGATTCCCTCTATGGTTTATCAGAACCTGGGGCTCCAAACCAACTGCAAATTCTGAGTCAGATTCACTCAATATAGGGTATACTGAGAGGAATCATTAAAAAATATCAGATATGTTTTTGTATTCCCAGTGTCCAGCACAGAGCTCAACAGGTACATAGTAGGTGTTTATTGAATATTTGAGGGCATAAATGAATGAATGAGACACTTGATCTTTTTCATGACCATTTTAACAATTTTACCAAATCGGTTGTGTTTTCTTACCAGAACAAAATTCTTGTGCACATATGCCCCTGTTCCTTGAAGTGTGTGGGGAAAACCATCCCAGGGCAAGTTAAATAAATTTTAAGCTTAACTTTTGCTTAGGTAGCTTCAAGTGCTATAAACATTTTATGTTATTTTTATTTTGTTTATAGTTCTAGGACCTAGAACAGATTTGGTTTGTGGCAGCTCTGTGGATCTCACAAAGTCACATTTCACGTGGAAAATTCCTGTGATGTCCCAGCGTGTAGACATCAGTCTTTTTGAACATGCCGGTGTGAGAGGATGTCTCTTTGTTTAATGACCCGGCCGTTTGTTCCTTAGCTGCAGGTTGCCTTTGTTAGTGTTTCTGCCGTTGCCAGAGACATTTCTGTTGGACCTGGCATCTGTTAGTGTACTTTCTCCCAAACTGAAAGCTAATTTAGGCTTTGTAATGTATGAAGACCTGCTAGCTCTTCTCTTCTTCTGATTTTATTTTTGCCCCAAGTAGTCACTGTAATGAGGCCATTTTTTGATTTTTTTTCCCCCAAATGATTTATTTTTCCTTAGTGAATTTTACCCCCTGGAATCTGACCTTGTACATCTGTGCTTGAGTTTTATTAGGGAAGCTTCCTATTAATATTCCATGGCTTCCCCAATTCTCCTCTGTCCTCTTCCCCACTTCCCATCTCAACTTCTTGGTCTAATTTTTGTATAAACTTTCCTTTGTCCATAACTGAGGATTGGATCTCTGCTTTGCACTCTCTCATAACTACCTACATAGCATATTGTGGGTTATTGCAGGGTGGGATATAATCCTTCCCTGGGAAGTGAAGAAGAATTAATTTTAATATAAAGGACCAAGTGATGGTCTCAAAATTTCTATAAGGAGAAGGTTAGGAGTGATAATCTGCTTGAAAGCACTGGAGGAAGGGTGTGGCTATGGGGGTTGTATTGAAGTTGTGTTCGAATATAAAGCAAACTTTCTACTTAGACTGTATCTTTATTGAGGGGAAGAGGTGATAAAGATAATTGTGGAAACTAAAGCAACTTTAGCTAGTCCACCACTCTGTGCCATCATTCCAGATATTAAATGATCTAAGAGAGCACCCTCTTGACCAAAACCCATAGGGCCACTCATTAGTATCCTATTACACAGAGTGAGATAAAGAAGAAGATATGGGCTTCCCTGGTGGCGCAGTGGTTGAGAGTCCGCCTGCCGATGCAGGGGACTCAGGTTCGTGTCCCGGTCCGGGAGGATCCCATGTGCCGCGGAGCGGCTGGGTCCGTGAGCCATGGCCGCTGAGCCTGCGCGTCCGGAGCCTGTGCTGCGCAACGGGAGAGGCCACAACAGTGAGAGGCCCGTGTACCGCAAAAAAAAAAAAAAAGAAAAAGAAAAAGAGGAAAAGATAGTGTGTTAATTTTAACACATTTTAATTGAACCCAATGACACTTTTTTGTGAGTTAGCTGAAATCTTTTAGAATTGCACTGACCCCCTAAAATGAGAGAGTCATATACAGTTATATGAAAAGTGAGTTTCAAGTAGAGGGTAAAATGTCATGCTAATGTTTTCTTTTTCCTTATATAAATATAATTAATCTATTCTATTAAAAATCACTTCCAACCTTGTCAGAATGGGGCTTTGAGCTTTTGTGCAAGAATAAAGAGCATATTAGTAAACTTGAACTCCAAATGATGTTGATAATATTAATTACAGAATTTTCTAGAGTATGTTTGAGAAAACAGTGCTTTTACATATGCATTCGGTGATTTTAAAATAAACATCCATTTGGATGAACTTACTTTTTCTCTCAAATATAGGTTTACTAGATTGAGAAAGATTTGCGTTTTTTAGATTCAGGGAAGATTTGCATTTTTTTTATTGTGTACAAAGTTGAGTGCTTTACTTTTGCTCAAAATGTGTGAAAGAACACCAAGTTCTCTTGCTGATTTTGTTCAGGTGCCCTGGAACTTGGGTGCACTGAGGGATGCAAGATAGGTTCACTGATCTGTAACCCAGATCAGGGTCAGAGAAGCACTGAAGGAACAGATGGTTGTGAGGTGCCTCCTCACCTAAGGAGATGGATAAAGCTGTAGCTGCATTCGAGGGTGGATGTCACAGGCCACAGAGATCTGTCTGTGGGCTCCACGGGTGAGATATGAAACACGTTGCAGAGAACACCTTTAACAATCCTGCCAAATGGTCCCTAGTCAGTTGTTTTTACAGAGCTGTGTGGACCTCAGTGATGCGTACTCAGGGGCATCTTGTATTTTAGCTAAATGGGGGTCATGTCTAGGAGAGGGGTGAAACCATGGGTAATCATTAGTGAAATCCATTTCACCTGTAACCTGTCTTCACTAATCAAGGTGGCTTTAATTGTTGCTACAAAAGACTTGCATGTCCTCCAAGTAGCACCCAGCCTAAACAAGTTGTTTGCCCGAGTTGTTTCCTGGGAACTTGGAGTCAGCTGTGTCTTGTTGGAGCTGAGCTGCTTAAGACTGGATGGCACCACTGACCCTTCAATTGGGCATGCCTGTCTGAGCAGCGATCTTTTGAACGTGCAGAGGCCTATAGCTTAGTTACGCCTGTGTAGAACGAAGATTCTGTACCTTTTTCCAATCACCTTTTCCCATGCTCTCCACACCTCAGACCCCCTGTTTCTTCATTGTGTATCCCACAAGACCCCCGAGCCTCTGAGTTGTACTCCTGTCTCCTCACTTGGCTGCCTTTCGAATAAACCCTCTTTTTGCTACAAACCTGGTGTCTCAGCATTTTGGCTTCTCGCTGGGTGTTGGGCAAAACAAAACAAACCTGGTTCGGTAACATGAGGGCCTCTGTGGGGAAAATATATAGAAAATGGAAAGAATGGCACAAGTAGAGAAAAGGAAGAAAGTTAGACAATTTTTCCTTAAGCCATCAGTTACCTCTTTCCTCCTTTTATGCCTTTCACATTTTGCAAGCTCTTTCTGAGACACCACGTTTTAATAATGAAGCTCATGACTAAAGGTGTTCTGGGGCTAGAGAATGTAAACAGGATGGGAAGATACATGCGGACTCTCCCTAATATGCAGCTCTGGGATTTGCACAACCTCACACTATCACTATTATACAGTAAATGGATAAATCCATAAATTAGGACTTTATTGAGCATAAATGTATCCTGGTCATAGTTAATGAGGCAGCTTTGGGTTGAGTCCTATTTGTGGCACACTAACTATGGAATCAGAAAATTTATACCAACCCCTCATAAGTAACAATATTCAGAATATACAGAATAGTGATAGGTAAATGATAGCTTCTTTAACCTACAGAATTTTTATAAGGATCAAATTAGCTATTATGGACAGAAAAAGTACCATACATGGTAAATACACATGTGAAATATAATTATTGTAGGTAAACTTGGATTACCATTCTACCACACCCCACTAACTTAGAATCTGAAAGTGGTAAGCATCTCCCTGAAGCTTCTAATTAATTTCCACGATGTAGTTTACCTATAACACACTCTAAAACATCTAGGTAGGATCTGTCTCATCCAATTTCCTCAAAGCATTAAACATCCTATGTAAAAATACAAAATATTCCTCTAGATACCCCTGGGCTTGCCTTTCAATCTTCATACTATTTATTGATATATATTCAGACAGTTTAAGTCAGGTAAGAGACTGACAAAAGGTAGAGTTAAATCTAATTTTTCTCTATTCCACACAAACTGGTAGATGTTGCAGCACCTCGCCAAGTGTGTAGAAATCCCAGGTGGTTTTCCTGTCATTAAGCAGTCATGGCTCACTATCCTGCTTCCTCTTTTAAGGTGGAATTAGAAACATATACTGATGTCTTTATCTAAACCAGATTGGCATGCCTGGGAGAATGCACTGCAACACTATGGACTGAGTGTCTGTGCAGCCATGAGTGTCTGGCGTGTGATCTTGTGGTGGAGCAGGTAGATGTGAAGAAAGCGTAGGTAATAATAATGCAGCCAACTTTGGTTGAATATTTACTGTATGTAAGGCACTGTCCTACCCACAGCAGATCTTATTACCACTCACAAGAATCTCAAGAGGTAGTT
Organism: Neophocaena asiaeorientalis asiaeorientalis; assembly: GCF_003031525.2. Classification (NCBI taxonomy): domain Eukaryota; kingdom Metazoa; phylum Chordata; class Mammalia; order Artiodactyla; family Phocoenidae; genus Neophocaena; species Neophocaena asiaeorientalis. The sequence goes on along the minus strand of NW_020174156.1, from coordinate 4,090,204 downwards.
ACTACTATTATTACATATGAGATATATGACATATGAGAATATAGAGCTACCTTGTTTAAATGACTTTCCTATGGCCAAATTTCAGGGTGGGTGCAGAACTCATATCATCTGATTGCAGCCCCATGCCCTTAACTGTTCTCTGTTTCAGCTTTTTGTATTGGCCTTTAAACATTTGAATGTTTGATCCATTTGTCTAATAACCTGGTTAAACATCTCTTCTCCATATGTCTGTCTCATCTTGTTCCTTAAAGAAAAGAAATCCAGCCATTAATAAACTGATTATCCACCATTTCCTGGTGTAAAGAGCCCACTAGAGCATTAACCAAAAGCAAAGTAAAACAAAACTAAACAAAACAAAAATTCAGGCTGGAAATTTTAGCCTTGAACAATTGATCAAAGCAGATACATTCTGTGCTTTAATATGTTTTGTTTCATCCTGAAGGTTCTTCTTCTTCCAAGAGAAACCTCATGAAGAAATGTACAGATAAGCAATTTTTAACAAATGGAACAGTAAGACATAAGGTTTTCTAGGCAGACAGCATATTTTTAGGAAAAACTTCTCTGAATACATGATATTCAGTTTGGATCCTGATGAATCACATTCAACACAATTAGCAATTAAGATGCTTGAAAGTAACTAACTTAAATAACCCTTGAATATGAAGCAATATTATATAGTGTTTAAAACCATGGACTCTGGAGTCAGGCAACTTGGATTCAAAGCCCAGATTTGACACTATTTGTGTGGTCTTGGGCAAAACATTTAACCTGTCAAAGCTCTTGTTTCCTCCTATGTAAAATGAAAATAATTATTTATCTACTTCAAAAGTTTGGAGAAATAAACAACATTTGTAAAGTTTTAAGCTCAGTTCCTATGTTGTGATAAGCAAACAGTAAATAATGGCCATTATTATATAGGTCTGTGATGGGCAAGCGATATCTAGGGTAACAATAAGACATGAGTATCATAGTCGTATAGGTATTAGGTGTTGCTTTGAGTCTGGGTTTATTTCTTCAGGTATTAGGCATAAAGGAAACAGAACAAAGAAGTGAGGATAAGCCATTTAGGGTGGGAAGGTGAGGAGCAAGCAGCCCATGAGGGAGATTAAGGGGTGGCTGGAGAATAGAAAGAAAATCAAAAGTTTAGGAAAGAGGGAGTGTGTTAGTTGGGGTTTTCCAGAGGAATAGAACAGTAGGATATATGCGTGTGTGTGTGTGTGTGTGTGTGTGTGTGTGTGTGTGTGTAAAAGAGGAGATTTACTCACGCAATTGTGGAGGCCAAGAACTTCCACAGTCTGCCCTCTGCAAGCTGAAGAACAGGAAAGCTGGTGTTGTCATTCAGTCTGAGTTCAAAGACCTGAGAACGACAGGAGCTGACGATATAAGTCTGATTCCAAAGGCCTGAGAATCTGGGGGCTGATCTTTCAAAAACTGTTTGAGTCCAAAGGCCTGAAAACAAGGAATACTTATATCCAAGGGCAGGAAGAGAAGGATGTCCCAGCTCAAGCAAAAAAAAAAAACAAATTACCCTTCCTACATCTTTTTGCTCTATTTAGGCCCTCAGTGAATTGGATGATCCAGCCCACATCGATGAGGGTGATTTTCTGTACTCAGTCCACTGATTCAAACACTAATCTCTTCTGGAAACACCCTTAACAGACACATCCCCAGTTAGTGTTTTACCAGCTATACCTTAGCCCAGTCAAGTTGACTTGTAAAGTTAACCATCACGAGTCTACCCTTTGTCAACTTTGCATCCATATTCATCTCCTTAAAATGTATTAATCTCCAAATAAAGACAATAACAAGGTCGTAATTCCTCCTACATGATACAACTATTCTTCATATACCTGAAAATGCACTAATCTCTTTGCCAGAAGACGAAGTAAAGTCCTTGAATGATGTTTACTCTTCTCCTGATATCTCACAACTTAAATACTATGATGTAAAATTAACAATACTTAAATACTGATATAAAGTCAATATGTTTTATGTTACATAAGGGAATAAGAGAAGAAAGAAAACAAAGGCTGCCTAATATACATCTATATACACGCACAAGCATATGCATAAAAAAATAAAGAGGAAATACTCATGACAATTATAGTTCTCATTTCTGTAACTGGTCACATAGTCTTAGCTGGTATTAATAACTACCTTCCTCTACTGCCCATTCTGTATTCCCTTTGTCTTCAGCAAACACCTCGACTGATTATTCTTTACCAGGCAGGGTGATTCTAATCTTCAGTCCTGAAGGGTCTGTGCCATTTGTAGTCCTGCCTGGATTGGGTTGTTGTAGTTTCCACTGACCTTAATTATAGGTCATGTTAATACTAGGAGATGTCTTAAGGGATCTCTTATATTCCAGACACACTCTTCCCTATCTCCATTATGGAGTAGCAGTCCAATTTCTTTTTAGTGATCAGGATTAATCACCCCAGCCAACACCATAACTCCTTTATTTGCCCGTTGATTCAGAGGCATGAGGAACCCAAAGTGGCCAGGTGGCAGTCTTAACTTACAGTTCAATGGATCACTGCTGTGTCTCCTGGTGGAAGCATTCCTTCCCCTGGAACTAAGATCTCTAGGCCAGCAGAACATAAAGTCACAGGAACAGGAGGCAAAAATTTTGATGGTGGGTTACTAGGGGTAATAGTGAATGGTGCTACTCCCATTTCCACTCCTTGATTTCTGGACCCCTGAATCCTGGCTATTGGAAAAATACACCATATATTGGATGCTGATTCAAAACATATACAGTCTTCTGGAGAACTTTGCCCCAGCCTTGCAAGGAATTGCCACCTAGATGACACTGTAACTGAGTCTTCAAAAGTCCATTTCACCATTCTCTTAAACCAGCTGCTTCAGGGTGGTGATCATAGTAAAACCAGTGAATCCCATGCACGTGAGCCCATTGCTGCACTTCTTCTGCCATGAAGTGAGTTTCTTAATCAGAAGCAATGCTGTGTGAAACATATACAGGAACATGAGATTGACAGCACCAGAGGAAGTCCATGTAGTCTAATAAGGTGAAGAAAAAATATTTCCATTGACTTAGGTGGTTATGTATGTTAGGAGCAACTTACAAATGTGTGTAGAAGCAACATTCCAAGTGTGAATGACAAGTGAATTTGTGTCATTTAAGAATGAAGAATGTGGCAGTGAAAGGAAAAGGAAAGGTTTTTGTTGTTTTTACTGTCAGTTGGTTTTGTTTTTCAGGAAGAAAAAATGTATAAGTTAAATGGCAAAGGGTAAGAGAGTGGTTTAAACTATAAAGTGGAAAGTAAGTTGTAATCCCTTGAGGGGAACTGAAGGACTGGGATACAGAGCCCAGGTTCTTTCACATGTTCATTTATTGTTATGCTATGAGTACAAGCATCTACTTCATGTCAGATACTGGAGACATGGCAAACCAGACGTATGTGATTCTTATCTTCGTGAAGCTTTCACTTTAGAGTTTTGGATATTATTCTGTATCCAGTAAGATGTCACTGAAAGATTTTAAGCAGAGAAATTATATGATTTATTGCACACAGCATTATTGCAGCAATGGCTCATTAATACAGAAGGAATCGAGTAACATGTTAAAATACACCATAGGGAAACAATCAGAAACACATGAAAGTGGTTCTGGGTGGAACTCATGGTCTAGTAGGGAAGGAACCTGCGTTCTTTGTACTAGCTTTTTCCTCTGCTTGAGGCTTCCTTTCCCCCAATATTTGCAAGGCTGGAATCCTTCTTGTGATTCATTTAGTAGCTTAAATTACAGTCTCTCACAGAAGTCTTTCTTTAGTCCCCAGTCTAAAATATACCCAGTTACTATCACCCAATTTTAGCTCTTTGTATAGAATTTATCTAGCTTTATATTTTTATAAAGGTTTTTATTTTATCTATTTATATTTTATTATCTCTCTCTCTCTCTCTCTTTCTCTGTTGGAATCTAAGTTCTATGAGAGCAGGGCTATTGTGTGAATTTTACCACTGTGCTCCTGAATCTGGAATAGGGCATGGCATATCAAGTAGGTGCTGATAAATGCATATTTTGAAAAAATACAGAAAAGAATAACAATGTAGCTGCTGAAACAGAGACATAGGCCAAATGCTATGACAATATAGAATAAGAAAATCTACAAAGACTGAGTATCATTTGTGTATCAACAGACAAGGATCTCAGGGGACATTCTATCTTAAAGAAACTAGGACTGGGGCTTCCCTGGTGTTGTAGTGGTTGAGAGTCCATCTGCTGATGCAGGGGACACGGGTTCGTGCCCCGGTCGGGGAAGATCCAACATGCCGCGGAGCGGCTTGGCCCGTGAGCCATGGCTGCTGAGCCTGCGCATCCGGAGCCTGTGCTCCACAACGGGAGAGACTACAACAGTGAGAGGCCCGCGTACCGCAAAAAAAAAGAAACTAGGACTGTAAGCAATAACTTTCCTTGCTGCTAGTAAAAAATAGAGGTAGAGCTTGAACTCAAGGTGAAGTGGGTTCGGATTCCACACTCTTTATACTCTTCCCTACTGCCTTTCCTTCCCTGGATATCGTGGATTTTATTAGCTTCCTGTAGAGAAAAGGAACGTATTTCTCTAGTTATTAATGTGGAAGGTAATTTAATGTTATCAGGCTCTGGAATGAGACAGACCTGGGTCTGAAGCCTGACTCAACTGTGCTTGAAGCCTACCAGCTGTGTGACCTAAAACAACTCACCTAATCTCTCTGTGCGTTTCATTTCTTTAGAGCCATTTAAGGATTAATGAGATAGTACATATCAGATGTTTAGCACAGACCCGGATCCATAGTAAACTGTTCACAAGTGCTGGTTATTTTTATTATAATAGTATCATTAAAATGGGTACTACTGTTATGACTCACTAAACCTTGAAAGAAAAGTTCCACCTCTGAGAAAAAAGACTAGGATAAATGTATCATTGTTATACAAAACTTGGAACATGAAGGCATCAGAATCTGAAAATTGCTTGGCTGAGATTTTAAAGACGTGATTTGCATTATGTCAAAACATATGTCACTTGCAACAAGGATGCCAGTGATTAAGTATGAGTGAGATGCTCACGCTAAGTATTATAGGAATGGAGAGGAGAGAAAGAATACCATAAACCAGAGCAGGGGCTCTCCAGGCCGGGCACAGCAGGAGCAAAGGCACTGAAGACGAAAAATAGAAGTTTTGTGTAGAGTGTGGTAAGGGGGGCGGTTTGGCTAGAGTGGAGGGACCACGCTGGAGAGTTGATGTTAAAGATTCAGAGCTCAGACCAGATCCAGAAGGGAGGATGCAGGGGTGAGAACACTATCTTGTCGGCAACTGAATATGTCTGCAATCACTTTACCTGCTTTGAAGAATTTTATCTCAAGTAAAGTAGTGTTATTCTGCAATCAAAAATTAAATGTAATTTTTTCTTAGTTCTGTTTAAATATATTTTGTAAAGATACATTTAAAACATATTAACCTCCTCATCAACAAGGTGTTCTGTTACCAAAAGAGATCCTGTTGTTCCTCTCTCATGCTTGCTTGAATGAGCTCTCTTTATCATCCAGACCTTGTAGACCTTACCCTAGAACCATTTGAAAACCTTCAATTTGTTGTGTTTTTACCTAAGAATCTTGCCTCCTATACGTGTGTGTCAGGAGACACACGTAACTATTTTCAGTGCAGTATTGTTCGTAAGCACAAAAAGTAGGAAATAACCTTAATGTCCATCAGTAAGGGCACTAAGATAAATAAATTGTGGTATAGTTATATAATAGAAAACTATTCAATAGCAAAATGAAACTAAACCTAAATAATTTAAAATACAATGTTGAGTTTAAAGAAAGCAAGGTGCCAAGTGATATCTAGAATATGATAGCATTTGTATAAATTTTAAAATTCACACAAAATGATAATATATTCTATTTATGGAAACATGAATATATTTAATAAAAGCATTAAAACATGGATTAGGAAGATATAAATTCAGGACAATAGTTGAGTTTGGGAAGGGAAGGTAGGGCTTGGGATTGGGGAAGAGATCAAAGAAGGCTTCAATGTTAACTATAAAGCTTTGTTTCTTTTATGAAATAAATTAAGCTTTATATTAAGTAAAATATAAATTTTATTCATCCAGGGAGGGTTTACATATAGGCTGTTATATTCCTTTCTGTAGTTTTCTGTATTTTTTCCATCTTATCAAGAAAAAAAATTAAAGATAAAAATGATTATCAACCACCTTCATTCATTTCATGGTGGTCAAAATATACAAACTTCCTGTTATAAGATAAATAAGTCCTGGGGATGTAATGTACAGCATGGTGACTATAGTTAACAATACTGTACTGTATATTTGAAAGTTGTTAAGAGAATAGATCTTAAATGTTCTCATCATAAGAAAACTAGTTGTAACTATGTGAGCTGATTTATGTTAACTAAAGTCATTGCGGTAATCATTTTGCATTATATACATATATGAAATCATTATGTTGTACACCTAAAGCTAACACAATGTTACATGTCAATTATATCTCAATTAAAATAAAAATGATCATTAAGGAATAGATTAGAATGCTGAATCTCACACTTTCCACCTTCCAAGAGCACTTTTATTATTCTTAATCCCTCATTAGTGGATTTTATACTCTGAAAGATTTTGTTCAACAAGTTACATTTATTTAATATAATTCACTTCCTCACTTTTCTTTTAAAAAGTGTGAAGGCCAGTAAGAGCTTACCACCGGTCTGAGATAAACATTCATAAAGGTACATGACGTAGAGACATTTTTGCCCAGATTTATATTTGCATTGAATATTGTGAAGTTGATGAATGTTGAGAAATTGATGAAGGGGCTGGAAGGGGAGCCTGGGTGACAGCCCAGCTCCTCATTTCCAGGCAGCGCTGCTGCTCTCTGCTCTTCATTAACTAGTTGATGACTCTTGTAGAGGGATTACAAACTTTGTTTTTTCACAAATTCATCTATATTCAAGGTTAATTTCTTATCCTGACTATGCTACATAATGAAATTTAGAGTTTATTGGGGGATGTGTGAAAATTTATGCAGATAGCTATAATCAAGAATTCAAAAATTAATTAAGAATATGTAAAGATATATCTTTAGTTATAATATATAGCATAACAGTAGATATTATAACTATAATGTATCCATGGGGAGGAATCATGAAATTGCTGAGATCACTTTGGGAATGCCGAAGGAATGATATAACTCCAGCCAAAGCAAAGAAACTTGACATTTTAGTTAGCCCATGCAGTCTCATTATGGGCAAATACATGATTACTATTTTAACTTTTGAAATATTTAAAGTAACTTGAAGATTTCCATTAATAGCTTTGTGAGCCCCTAAGGGATTTCAAGTGAGGGATTTCAAGTGGGGAACAATTACTCTCAGAGGGATCTAATTCATGTTTTTTAAATCAATGAGTAATAACCTCTTGTCTCTAGAAAAGTTCAGTCACTTCACAAATATGACTATCTTTTCATTTTGTCCAAATTTAGGAGTTCAATAGAAAAGCAATAAATCACAAAAATACAAATTTTGGCATGAGAAAATGGAATATGGGCACATGAAGATGTATTATTTATATGAAAGAAAGACAGAGAGACAGTGACAGGTGTCTGGGGGTTGAACATTCATTAGTATGATAAGGTCTGAATTGGGGAAATGTATTGAAATCCCCACAATAAAACTATAAAGGAAGACCAAGGAAGCTGAGGCCATAATTGCCCACAGAAATTCTAAACTGAATAAAGGAAACCATTACTAATTTATATTTGCAAGTCACCCTAACGTATTCATCATTCCCAACTCTGGTACCATGCTTGGCAGTGTATGAGATGCCTACCAATTATGCTGGCTGAGAGGAGAGAATATTCATGCTAGAGTTGACATACTGTGCCAGATTTCAGAGGTAATTTTAGGTCACCAATCCCAAGCCAAATATCCCCACTCTAGAAAGACTGCTTAATGCACTGGATAGGGGAATGGGGGAAGGGGACCCCTAAGCCTCTAAACTCTACCAGGGCTCCTGCAACAGTCATTACTTCAGTTAGATTTCTTTCTGTGTGACTCCAGAAGGCTCTGCCTGCTAAATGACAACTCATTTAGCAGAATGACAGTTGTTTGATGCTCAAAGGGAATGAAGCAAGCATTGCCTGATGTGCGCTCCACTCCTTTCAACAGCCTTGCTGCAAGAGAATCTTTACTACAAGGAGCATTAGAATTAAATGTGAGCTATTAATGAAGGAAAAACTCTCACTATCAAATAATAGCAGAAAAAAAGTGTAAGCAAGAAGAAGAAAGCTCTGAGAAATAATGTAATGCTTTACTCTGTCTACTTGGTGAATTGATTGCTACAAATCCATAGGATACCCACACAGTAGGGGTTTGGGGCCATAGATACATCAATATAAATTCTTATTTGCATTCATTTAAGAATTCACAGGACCGGTTGTCACAGGGAATATGGCTCTTTTAGACTGTCCATTTGTGTGCAAGCACACTCAATGCACAATAGCATTTGGATGACAGAATTTAGACAGCAGTAAGTCTGGATTCTGAATAGCTTTATGTAAACTTTAATAAAAATGAAAACATGGATTCCATAATACCATTTTGGCTACCACATTTGACTGATTTTATTTAATGAGATTTTGGAGACTAGTTTGATTTACTATTTATTTTTAACCCATCAAAACAGGACTGGAAATGAAAAGATAGCGATTACTGACATTTCTGCTGCTCTGCTCGGCTTATTAAAGTGATTTGATCTGTAAACAGAACCCCGTTTTTGTTGAGCCGCTTGAGAGATAACTATTACAAGGCTTTTTACAAAATGTTAAAAGCAAAATTGTTATTCACATTTTATATTTCAGGGAAGAGTGATCTGTTCAGGAAATACATTGTGGTGAAAAATGTTGCTTCTTTTTCAGAGCTCGGATTCCTTTTTGTAGAAATGCACAGTTGGATACATGAGCATAAACAAATGTGAAACCGTATACTGAGAGACACTACATTAAGAAAATGAAATAAATTCAATAGGCAGTCGGAAAATATCATTCTCTGTCACTCTCTGAAGGAAAGGATAATATATTTCCTTGTGCCAGAGTCCTCCTGGCATAAAAAGGCCTAGACTACATCTTTGGACTGTTCATTAATTCTCTTGCTCTGAGCCCTCATTCATAAACCTGAGAAAGTTAGGTGCTTTTACTGCCTTACACTGTCTCATTATTTAGTCTAGGACAAGGTATTTAAAAAAAAACGTTTCAAACCAATCATTTGATGCGGTCCCCTACTAACATTTTCCTTTTTGGAAACCACCAAAGAAATATTCCTGCTCTCTGTGTCCTGGCAGGAGACTTTTGCTCGATTCATTCCTTTGTTAAGAATGAAGACTTCAAGGGAACAGAGCTGATAGAGTATCCCTATGGAATTCCTTAAAGAAAGATAACTCTTCCTTGATTTACTGGCAGGAAGTAATCTGACTCCTCTCTCAAGGTGAAACCAATTTATCCTATTATCTCTGATTCATAACACTTCTTAGAAGACCATAGGGGGTTCTACCACATCCTTCTGCACCCCAATTATGTGGGCATATGATGAGGATAAGCATGTAGAGATGACTCTGCAGGTTTCCTTTTGCCACAGCATCTTCCCACTTTTTTTCTTTTTTAATTTTTTAAAATACATCTTTATTGGAGTATAATTGCTTCACAATACAGTGTTAGTTTCTGTTGTACAACAAAGTGAATCAGCCATACGTATACATATATCCCCAAATCCCCTCCCTCTTGTGTCTCCCTCCCACCCACCCTATCCCACCCCTCTAGGTTGTCACAAAGCACCGAGCTGATCTCCCTGTGCTACGCTGCTGCTTCCCGCTAGCTAGCTATTTTGCGTTTGGTAGTGTATATGTGTCAATGTTACTCTCACTTTGCCCCAGCTTCCCCTTCCCCCGTCCCCGTGTCCTCATGTTCCTCACTTATTCTTTTTTAAAAGAAAATTTATATATATGGTGTACAACATGATGGTTTGATATACATATACATCATGAAATGATTACAACAGTAATGCTAATTAATATATCATTTCCTCACATAGTTATCTGTTTTTGTGTGTGGTGAGAGCACCTGAAACCTACTGTCTTAGCAAACTCCCAGGAGTCTGTTTGAAAGAGTCTTATTATTTGTCCTTCTAGTTAATGCTTACTCAATGTTTAGATTTTAACTTAAGTATCATTTTTTACAGGAAGGCTTTCACCAATCTCCAATCCAGATTAATTTTTTTGTGTATGTGTTACACTCTTATAAAATCATATTTTTCTTTCCTACAAAAAACTAACTTCAATGTTTATGTGTTTATTTGTGTGTTATTTGATTTTAAGCTTAGTGAGACTAGGGATTGTTTCTGTTTTCACTGCCTATTATGTCAGGTACATAGCATGGTTCCTGGTAAAATGTCGTTGAATTAATATATAAATGAATTGGCAAGAGAGTTGGTAAAAAATAATTTCCAGCAACTATCAGTAATTTCAAATGTATTCACAGGAAATAAAATAACTTTACCTTTAGTATCTTATAGCTAGAAGCATAGATTTTGCCTGCAAGAGAAGACCCTTTGACACTTTATTATGTATTTAAAAGAAAGGTGTTAAGTTGGAGAACACTTCTCCAAACAATTATAATAAGGCTATCCCTTAGTTTAGAAAATATTTTAAAAAAGAGATTCAGAATTACATTGGCTGACTCCTACTTATTATATAAGTGCTTAACTAGCTCTTCAGTTTATGTTGGATGGATAAACACTGGCAGGGAGAGGTTTGCATAATAGAAAGTGCTTTGGCACCCAGCCAGCTGTGTCAAGATTCAATTCTATTTAATTATTGTCAATACACACATCAAGTAGGGGCAGTGGAGGGGGAGGGGTTGCCTGGAGAGGAATATGGGACTATGTCTTGGGGCATATAAGGTGATTTACCTCTCATAGAAGCTATTACTAGGGTGAGAAAAAAATTGATTCCTGCCATTAACCTAAAATCCTTTTTAAGGAAGCTGTCATTTGCTTTCTTTCCTGAATACATCATTTTCTGACACACACCTTATGCTCCAGCCACACTGACCTTACCTTACCCTAAACACAGGCCTTGTCACACTCAAGGACTTTGTACATACCTGTCTCCCAACTTGCTTTTCCTTCTCTTTCTGGATGAAACAGGACATGAATTCAGTCTTTGAAGAGTCAGTGTTAGTCAAACTTCATTAGTGTTTCTCAACAGATTTTTTTTTTTGTGTCCCTTTGGTAGGCACTCTGTTTTATCTATCTTCATATTATATGTACCTGTTTTTTCTATCTTCACCATCATTTACATCGGATAACTGCTCTTGACTTTTTTTTTTTTTTTGCGGTACGCGGACCTCTCACTGTTGTGGCCTCTCCCGTTGTGGAGCACAGGCTCCGGACGCGCAGGCTCAGCGGCCATGGCTCACGGGCCCAGCCGCTCCGGGGCATGTGGGATCTTCCCAGACCGGGGCCCGAACCCGTGTCCCCTGCATCGGCAGGCGGACTGTCAACCGCCGCGCCACCAGGGACGCCCCTGATCTTGACTTTTTGAAACAAAGCATAGTTTTTTCTAAGCCCCCTTATGTTTCGTCATTTCTGTGTTCTATGCCCCTTCCCCTCTGAAGCTAACTATATTGTTCCTGCTCTTTCTACAGACTCCATCTGTCTCTTTCTCTGATGGACATTCCATTCATACTTTTCTTCCTCTCTTTATAACTACCAACCTTCCTTTGTTGTTTCCTGATCTCATTGTTTATATATTACAAACTCAATTTTCCATCCAAGTAAAAACGAAGACTCTTTACAACCTCTTCAGTGCTTTGTCGTCATTGACCTGCCTTATATTGTTTTCTTAGCAGCCAAACTGCTAGGATCCAGCTTCTGATCACCCTCTCCCTCTGCTTCTGCCTCTATCATTGAATTAGACCGAGTTTTTTCAATGGCATCATGATGCCCTATTAATCAGATGTAAACTCTTCTCCTCAGTCCTCTTATTCCTTGACATCTCAGTGATATTGTTCTGTTGACAAATTCAGTGTTTCCCAAACTTCCCTTTGCCCTTGTCTTCACTTTTTCTTCTGCTTTTCCACTTTCTCCAACTCCTCTTTCGCCTCCAGTCCATCGACCTTCAGAAGCTCTCAAATTCATTTCTTGGTCTTCTGTTCTAAAACTTTGTTTTGTGGAAGCTACTATCCTCTATCTCTGTTTTAAATCTTCATCTATATATAAATCAATTCCTCCTAAGTCCTAATCGTTTGCCAAATCTCTCCATCAGGCTCCAGCCCTTTAGTTCAAGCATCCTACAAGAAAGCTTCCCTGGAACTTTCTTCAAAACTGAAAAATTCAGTGTGACTATAACCAAACTTCTCAGTTTTGTCTTTAAGAATGCTCCATTTCTCCTCATCCTCATTTCAGGTTGTATCACCAGTCCTCCTGTAAGTACGAATGTGTGGAGTTAATGACAAAGCTCGCTGCACTTTCAGATAGGTCTCCCCATGATTTTACTGTCTTCCTCTGTCATTACCCTACATGTGTGAATTTAACTTCCTCCTAGCTTCATTTTCTATCTCTCATATCTCCTGTTTTTCCCAGACCAATAGCTTATCTTTCTCTACCTCCTTTTTGCACTGAGTAACTGTGCTATGTAATTGGGTCCTTCTATTATTAATAGGTAGTTATCTGAAAGACTATTCAGGAATCCATTTACTAAATCATGATAACACTGTTAGTACCTCCTCCTACCACTTACAATACTTTACTGCCTTTTTAAAATTGAGGTATAGTTGACTTACAATATTATACTAGTTTCAGGTGTACAGCATAGCGATTCAAAATTTTTATAGATTATACTATTTTATAGTTATTATAAAATATTGGCTGTATTTCCTGTGCTGCACAATATATCTTTGTAGCTTATTTATTTTATACATAGTAGTTACTGTACCTTATAAAAATGTTAATGATATTTGTAACATACCACCCAAAATAAACACAAATACAGCAGGCATACAGGCCATTAGGTAAATAAACAGAGAGATGGAAATTATTAGGTACAACTGCATAGACATCTGTTGGTGATGGACATAGTTGCCCTGGTACTCAGATCTGTTTCCATCTAAGGAAATTTATAGGTGGAGAGTCTGTGAACGAAGCTTTGCTACTATTTTATTCTGTAGTGGTACTGCAAAGCTTAGCATTTTGCTTGCCATTATTTTATGACTTTTACTCTCACTGATACCTCCATATGGGTAAAAAATTATAATGTCTACCAGTTTGTCTAGCATTTCTAGCTTCACAGTAAGAGAAAATAAAAAACTAAAACAAAACAACTATAACTCTAATTTTTATTTTAAGCAATGTGAATAACAGGTAACAAGTCAAGATTCCATCATTAGATGATTGGAAACATGTGCTTGTTAGTTTTGTCTGTCTTTAAATATGAGTCCTTTGGAGAGAATTCAAGTTGCACACTGGTATTTTTTTAATGAACAATAAAAAGTCTCCTTCAATTTAAAATATCTGATCTAAAATGTCTTTTGCATGTAATTAAAAAAATTAATAATTATATTACACCATCAAAAAAGTTTGGTAAGTACTGAAAAGAAAAAAAAAGTACATAATCCCACTAATCCAATCAATTTTTTAACAGTATTCTGTATTTTCTTCCAGTCTTTCTTCACACTTACGTCCTTGCATGACTGTCATCATAGTGTATATGCTATTTTTTCCTCTGGAATTTTAAAAACAACATTGTATCATAAATATTTCCTCTGCATATGCTACATAACTTCCATGCTTCTCTGATTTTTTTTTTTTTTTTTTTTAAAGGGGATCTAACAAGTGAGCTGGATAAAGTCTAAGGACTCAGGCCAAAGGCTTTCTTCCTTCACTGGTAATAGGCCAGCTGACCATTAACTCTTCCCAGCATCCAGTCCCCGTGGCACACACTACTGCATGCTATTTTTTTTTATAAAATAATTAATTTACAGGGAATAATTAAGACTCATTGCCTTGAGATGAAGAAAATTAGAATTGGCCCTATATGAGAGATTTTCCCTTGCTTAATGCCAACTGAGAAAAAGGGATTGTATTTATATCTGTGAAATAAATTCTCAGACAGCTAAACAAGCTCATGCTGAGAAGGAAACAGTCAGCCATTTCAGTGTTTAGAGATGCAAGAAATTTGAGCTTTTTCCTTTGGCATTTCTGTCATATTCAGCTGTCATCTTGGGCTGTCAGAACAGTCCCATTACTTATAAATTCTTTTGATCTGTGTTCATCAATTACTGCATCAGAAGCCCTAACTCTCAGTTAGTTTGGAATTTAAATAGAAAAAAATAGATCTGGGTTAAATACAGAACTTGGTTTCCTTTATTTTGTGTAGTGCCTAACTATTACTTTCCCCTTATATCTAAATCAATTCTTTTCTTTGCCTTATTTATTTGTATTCTTCAATAATGCCCTGTACCATCTGTGTATTCCAAATTATATTTTGGTTCTTATTTAGGGATTATTATGAGAGAAACAGTTTTGTTGTTATTCTTATTCTATATTTAATTTCTAATTTAATTATAGGTTTAATTTAATTTCTAATTGAACTTGAAGATGTATTCACCTTCATATATCCATCCATGCATCCATCCATTCTTGCGTTCTTCCATTTATTTATTTATTCATTTATTAAGAGTCCTCCTTTCTGGCAGGATTACACTAGTTGGTTTTCAATTCAAAGAAATGGCCAATTTAGGCAAATAACAGTTTGTGACCTATCGATTTTTCCAAAACATCTGTGCATGAAGTCAGTATCTGTTTGTTTCCTTGAAATCAAGTTTTAATGTAGCATCTCCTGTTGATAATACAAAATACATATTTTCCCAACTATCATTTAAGATATTCTTTTCCATATCTTTATTTTAAAAGCTCACAAGTTTTGTTTCCTAAACTCATATATTGGGATTAAACCTTATTTAGAGAATAAGGTGTTTTTTTTTCACATGCTAGTTGTCATTACATTTCATTGTCTTTCCCAATGCTGATAATTAGTCTATGAATGTCCTTTGAAATTTTGGCTGTTTGAATGCATTTGGTTTATGTGGGTGTACTAGAACGTCTTTTCTTTTTTTTTTTTTTTTCTGGACTTGGTTTCGTTAATCTTTTTTTTTCCTGCTCTGTGTATAGAGGCAAATAATTATTTTATTTTCTCATGCTCTCAATCCTTTTCTCAAAATACCTTTGACGTTTTCTTTCTTTAAGATTATTCTCCCGTAGTCCTCAAATACAGGTTCAAGCAATAGTAAGCAGTTATTTTGATGTAATAATGACTGACTAATTAACTAGCTCTTTGATGCCTGTTTATTACATTTTAAATGAGACAATGATGAATTGAAGCCAGGTAAAAATTTTTTTTTTTTTTTTGCTGCTCTGGGTCTTCGTTGCTGCACATGGGCTTTCTCTAGTGGCGGCGAGTAGGGTCTACTCTGCGTTGCAGTGCATGGGCTTCTCATTGTAGTGGCTTCTCTTGTGGTGGTTTCTCTTGTTGCAGAGCACAGGCTCTAGGCACGCAGGCTTCAGTTGTTGTGGCATACTGGCTCAGTAGTTGTGGCTTGTGGGCTCTATAGTGCAGGCTCAGTAGTTGTGGCGCACGGGGCTTAGTTGCTCTGCAGCACGTGGGATCTTCCTGGACCAGGGCTCGATCCGGTGTCCCCTGCACTGGCAGGCGGATTCTTAACCACTGTGCCACCAGAGAAGCCCCATGAAGCTAGGTAAATATTGTTAGTGATATTACAATTTATTTTCTTCTCTGGATCACTGTTTGTGGCACGTCTCTTAAAGATTTTTTCATGTATTTTACAGGGAAAAATGGGTTTCTTCACAAGAATATTTTGAATCTAATACCAACCATCCTTTGCCACTCTTCCTAGAGACATATCCCCTTTACCTAGTAAACGTTGGTTGAAGATACTGCCATTAATAATTGTCTCTGGAACTTCCCTGGTGATTCAGTGGTTAAGAATCCGCCTGCTAATGCAGGGGACATGGGTTCAAGCCCTGGTCTGGGAAGATCCTGCATGCCGCGGAGCAACTAAACCTATGTGCCACAACTACTGACCCTGCACTCTAGAGCCCATGAGCCACAACTACTGAGCCCGCGTGCTGCAACTACTGAAGCCACGCACCTAGAGCCTGTGCTCCGCAACAAGAGAAGCCACTACAATGATAAGCCCGTGCACTGCATCGAAGAGTACCCCCGCTCACTGCAACTAGAGAGAGCTCATGGGCAGCAATGAAGACCCAAAGCAGCCAATAAATTAATTAATTAATTTTTAAAAAAATTGTCTCTTCCTATGTTAATCACTCAAACTCTTTCAAAGTCATTCATGTACAGCCAATCAACTGAGACTAAAACCCTATTTTTTAGAAATTATTTGGGCATCTTCAGAGCAATGAGTAATTCCTGCTAAAGAAGTATTTACTGGGAAAATAATCATTCCAAATTTCACTGGATTTGTGTAGCATGTAGTTGGAGGCATTCCATTTCTCAAAAGAACCCTTCCCCACCCTACTCCTTCAAAATGCATTTATGCTATAACTTATATGTATTTACTAATTGTACAATTTTAATCTTTTATAAATAGATTTTTGTGTCTATAGCAAATGAGTTTTGATTTAACACAGCTTGATGTGCAACCATTAACCAGAAAACATTTGGATGATGTCAGGGATCATCGGTACTAACAAATTTCCTTCTCATATCAATTTACACTTCCACAATTTATGAAAACACCTCTTTCTCCACACTCTTGCCAATACAGACCTTTCTATTTTTTCTGCTGCAACATCCTGCCATTACCCAGGGATGTCTACATTCTCTTCTTCTCTATCTCTGTTATATACATTATATTAAAATACTTTCTTATAAAAAAATCTCAAACAACGCTTATGCATGTGAATAAAATGTAAATCATTTCCTTGCCTTTCTCAAGGGTAATTATTCTCAATAGTTTGGTTAGCACGTGTTTTATAAATCCATTTTTCAAACATATTTTTTTGATATGTGTGTCTGTATGTGATTTTTTTACATACACATGTTAAACTATATGCATTGCTCTGTCTTCATTTTTTCTTCACTTAAATATATTGAAACAGTGTAAGTTTATTTTTACTAGTGGATGTATGTTTTTTATCTTGTGTCTTTTTAGTAAACATTTAGGTTGTTTCAATTTTTTCTTTATAATAATAGTCGAATGAATACCCATTTGGTAGTGCTGGGTAAAAAACTATGAATGCACTTGATCCTTGGACAACATGAGTTTCAACGCTGTGGGTCCACTTATAATCAGATTTTTTTCAATAGTAAATACTACAGTCCTACATGGTGTTGAATCTGAGAGGGTGGAGGAATCACACACAGGTGCAGAGGGCTGACTCTAATTTATAGGTGTACTTTCAACTGCTCAGAGGGTCAGCACCCCAACCTGCATGTTGTTCAAGGGTCAACTGTACATCTAATTTTATTAGGTATTACCAAATTTATTAACACTTGCTTATTAATAGTGTTGATCACTTTTCCGATGTCCTTAATTATTTTTAACTTGTTTTATCTGTCAGTTTCAGGAAGAGGGATGTAAAAAATTTTACATTTTGTGGATTTTTCACTTTCTCCATTGTGTTAATTTTCCTTCATACATTTCAAGATCATAGTTTCAGTGATACACATTTGTGATTATTATATCTTCTTTATGGGTTATTCTTTTTTTTTTTTTTTTTTTGCAGTATGCGGGCCTCTCATTGTTGTGGCCTCCGGATGCGCAGGCTCAGTGGCCATGGCTCACGGGCCTAGCCGCTCCGCGGCATGTAGGATCTTCCTGGACCAGGGCACGAACTCGTGTCCCCTGCATCGGCAGGCAGACTCTCAACCACTGCGCCACCAGGGAAGCCCCTGGGTTATTCTTTTATCATGATTTTATGTTCTTCTTTATTTCTATTAACAATTTTTCTTAAATTCTATTTTGTCTAACATTGGTATTATTAGACCAGCTTTTTGTTTTCTTTTGGTTATTATTTGCTTGGAGTACTCTTCTTTCTTCTCTATGAACTCCTAATGAGCTATCATAATTGATAGTCTTTTTATTTGTATTTACATAATTTTATTTAATTTATCTACTTTTTAATAATTAAGAACACTCATGAATATGCTGTATATAGGTGTTTTATATATATATATATATCTTTAATGTTTCAAATAGAGTATATATTTTTTAGGGTTAGATTCATCATCCTTCATTATCAAATAGTCTTTGTGATACTTTTGTACATTTTTGACTGACTTCTTGTCATATTTGATTAGTTCATCACTGATTTTAACCTAATAGCTTGACAAATGATGAGCTCACTTCAGGAGTAGAAGTGCCAGCTCTACCATTTAAGTTTGGGTTACTTGTGTATTCTTTATTAGTTTTAGCCTCTTGTTTCTTGGCAGAAATATTTAAAGGTCTTTGACCATTTTTGTGGGGATTAGCCTAGCTCAAAAGCATTATAGAATAGACAAATCCACTTGACATCATAAATCAAAATATAAAAGAACAAACGAGTTAGGTCACCACTGTCAACCTCTTTGGACTGAGGAAATCTCGTTCTTCCCTTAGTATATTTTACCTATTATGTGTGATAGATAATCATTTGACATACAGAAATGAGGGTTCTGGTGTCCATTTGTATATTAACTATTTAGTAAAGGTTAATTTCTTTATTTGTTTTAAATACAAATTACATTTCAAAGAATGTATGATATTTTTTCCACCTCACAAACCAATCAGCTAGTGTAGTCATTCTCAGTGTGGTCTGTGGACCTCTGGAGGCACCAGAGACCCTCTTTCTAGAGGTCCATGTGATCAAAATTGTTGTCATAATAATACTAAGAAATTATTTACTTTTTTTTTTTTACTGTGTTGACATTTATACAGGTGATGCAAATGCCATGGCAGGACAAACTGCTAAAGTCTTAACAGGAATCACAGTAGTAGCAATAAACCATACTGGTAGACATTTCTTCATTGTCATACATGTACAGGAAAGGGGGAAAAAAGCCTTGGATGGAGCAGTAAAAATTATTAATTTTATTCAATCTCAATTTTAAATAATTAATTAATTTAGTTGCATCAGATCTTAGTTGTGGCAGGTGGACTCCTTAGTTGCGGCATGCATGTGGGATCTAGTTCCCGGATCCGGGATTGAACACGGGCCCTCTACGTTGGGAACGTGCGGTCTTAACCAGTGCACCACCAAGGAAGTCCCCTCAATCTCAATTTTTGAGTACCAGTCTTTTTAATATTGTGTGGGACAAAATATGCAGAAAGCACTTCTGCTGTATACAAAAGGTGATAGCTGTCTCATTGTGCAATTGTTGAGCGCTGAACTCTCCCCTTTTTTTCAAAATGAAATACTGTTTGTGCTTGAAAGAAACTATGATTATTCAGACTTGAGTGTTCAGCAGACGTTTTCTCAAAAAAGAATGAAGTGAGCCTGTCACTTCAAGGCAAACAACTGACAGTATTTGTGGCCAATGATAAAAGCTGAGCTTTCAAGTTAAAATCAGAATTTTGAAAACATGTATCCACTACCATAAACTTGACAGCTTCCCAGTACTTAAAGACAGGGCTGGCTACATAATTTGCAGACTCAATGCAAAGTGAAAGTATAAGGCTCCTTGTTCAAAAAGCAGGAAAAAAATGCCATTAAATGTACTAAAATAGAAAGCATTTTCTTTTTTTATTTGCTACTTAATGTTGTTCTAAGTAAAAAAAATTAAAATTTTATGTTACTAGCATGAATTTCACTGTTTATATTATGCAATGCCAGTTTTATATACAAATATAAGAACATTTGATTTATATGCAACTCAGAAAAATTGCACAATATGTATTTCCATCATTCATACATGCATTTTTTGTTGTTTTTACCAGAAGGGTGAAAATGATGCACAACCCTAAGCAACTGTTTTTATTTCATTTCTTGACATTTGTACATTCTGTCAATGCCATCTTCATTTTATTTATGACTAAGGAAGGACTAAAAAGAAAAGGAACTATGGGTTGCCCTGTCTTTCGTTTCTTATGGTCATGATTTTCAGTGAAAATGGTTGGATATTACAGGAAAGGAACACTGATAAGAAAGGATATGATAGAGTTCCTACGTGGTTCGTCTTTCTTAGAATGTACTGCCTTCTTTCTGAATTGGAAGCAAATTCTGATTTGATTGAAAGATGTGGTTTCTCAGGGCTGTTAGCATCCCCACTCACTCAGGCATAAGCTTAGAAGCTTACCTTTACTTTGAATCTCACAGAACTCCTACACATTGTGGGTGCATCAAAACTTTGTGCTCATAGGACACTGTGAACACTATGTACAAATGAGGGCCTAAGGAATTTCGGACATGCTACCTTTTGCTCGTATCTCTTTTGCTTGATTGTCACATTGGACTTCACTTACAAAACACAAGGTCAAAAATGAAGTTATTAAAAATTTGAAGACGGCAACAGCAGAGCATTAAACCAAGCACTGTAACATTTTGCATGTGTGGTCCTCTACAACTGCACAGTGTCCACTCCCATAAATCCATGGACTTTTCCATTCTATTCTTAGATTATTTTTCATAAAGTATTCTCCCAGTATTGTAGATATTAGAGCAGGATTGGTGAACAATGTAGTATAAATTTATATAATCTTTTTTGAAAGCAATATGTCAAAAAATATAAAGAGAAAAAAATCCATATTCTTAAACCCAGGATTCTAATTAGTGGAAATGTATCATAAAGAAATATTCAAACAAAATAAAAAAAGCTATATTCACAAATTGTTTATTATTGTATTAAATATCCAATATTAGTGGAATAAGGAATAAATCATTGTCCAACAAACTGATTAGATATACAATCATAAAAATAGTAAAAAACATTTTCAAAAACATGGTTACATGTTCAAGTCAAAATGATAATAAAAACAAGCAGACATTGGGATTAAAGCTGCATAAAATTATGAATGCTTTTGGATAAATATCATTGGGGAATACACACAAAAACATAGAAAAGTTATACCAGAGTAATAGGATTATATTTGATTTGTTTTCATTTTGCTGAACATTTTTTAATATTGCTTTTTTTTTTTTTTTTTTTTTTTTTGCGGTACGCAGGCCTCTCACTGTTGTGGCCTCTCCCGCTGCAGAGCACAGGCTCTGGACGCGCAGGCTCAGCGGCATGGCTCACGGGCCCAGCCGCTCCATGGCATGTGGGATCCTCCCGGACCGGGGCACGAACCCGTGTCCCCTGCATTGGCAGGCGGACTCTGAACCACTGCGCCACCAGGGAAGCCCTAATATTGCTTTTTCTTGGTAAAAACAAACACATAAACAAAATACCCAAGAGGCTTTCTGAGGTAATTATAGTATAATGCATTGCACTTGGAATTGAAATTCAGGTTGGAAACAGCTCTCTCACTTGTACATATGTGATTGTAGACAAATAATTTTGTGAACCTTAGTTTCATCAAAAGTTAAATATAAATTCCACTTGTCCTACAGTTATAAAATTAACTAAGATTATGTGTGTAAAAGTGTCCCTTAAAGTCCCTAAAACATAGTCGATATTCAGTACATTTTAATTGAATCTGAGATCAGGGAGACTTTTCTTTTTTTCATTCTAGTGTATTTAAAGTGCTAATAAACTCTGCCAAAAGGCTTAACATACTGGCCTAGACAAGGTTATATACACTTTGGGAATTTTACTTGATAAGTGAACTTATTACTTTCAACACATTTTGATTGTGTGTGGTTGAATGATTTAAGTAGGAAAGCCATTTTTATCTCCAAAGGCCATTTATTGTCCTACCCACAGTGATCAAAAGGAGTCAATGAGGTGTGGATATAGTTCAGGCAAAATGCTTGGCTATATCAAAAAAGCAACTAATCTGTAATGATCTCCTATAAGTAGACTTACGAATTCAAATTCTTTAAATGTTTTTTGTTGTACAAATAGTTGCAAAGGATTATAAATTCTTTGGTGTTATTTGATTGCAGGATTCTATGGAAACATCTACAGACCACCTACTGGCATAGTGGAAATAGCACAGGAATGGAATTTGGGAGAACTGTGTTCTTGTAAATTCAGCTTCATCCCTCCCCTCTCCATCTGTAAATGTAGGGGTTGCATTACAAATTATTTCAGGTCTTTTTCATTTTTCAAATTTTGTGATCTTATGATTTTATCTATCTATCCATCTCTCTCTCTATCTCTCTATCTTGTTGGCCATTATGCATTTCTTGACAATAGAGCACACATTTAATAACAGGCGGTTATACGTTATTCATCAGCCAGCTGTGTGTCCACAAATACCTGAAGTACACCCTGTTAAAAGGGCTGCATAATTCCCTAAATATGGTTGTTTTGCAGCTGAATTCCCTTCTTGTATATTTAGTGATGGAGAAAATATCTACCTCATTATTGTAGAAAAGCCTATAATATTACAGTGTAGTTGACAAACCAACTTTCTGGGGGGGAAGCGGGGCTGATACTTATCGAGCATTTATTATATTCCAGGCTCTTGTTAAAGCACTTACCATACATTATTGCATTTAAAACTCAAAGCAATATCCTAGGTAAATATCATTTAATATGTAAGGAGTCTGATACTCAGATAGCATTTAAAACTTTCCCTAAGGTCACACAATTAAATAGTAAAAGTGGAGTGAAAACCCAGGTCCACCTGTGTCAACGCCTGAGTGCCTTAGTAGTGTGCCCTACTGCCTTTTGGAAGCAACTGGCTAATGAACATTTCCCCAGATACTTCTCTTGTTTACAGCTGCACATCTATAGATATTCATAGTTGGCCTTTTACAAATGGAAATAAAAATGTCTATTCTGTGCTTCAGGATCCTTCCTTTGCCAAGTGAAGAGAATGAAAGCAGAGAGGGAAGGAAGCTTTATGTCAATTTTTCAAAAGGCACCAGAATTGGGAGTAGCTACACTAAAATGAAAAATTGGAGCAAAGCAGAATAAGCAGAGAAAAGACAACAAAGATGTGATTGAGAAAGTATGCTTATTGAATTATTAGACAGGATGAGGCAGGAAGAAAAAAAGATGTTTCCACTAATGATGACTGATAGTTGGCAAAGATATTTTTGAAACAAGATAACCCATTCTCTACAAGTCAAGTGACAGGACCAAATCCAAATTTTAACAGGAAAAATGTGGCTATGATAGAGTGCACTAGTAGGAACATCACAGGCATAGCTCCGTCAACTGATGTTGCCTATGACTAAAGCAAGATATTACTAAAGTTGCACGTTCATCACTTTCTAAACTAGATGTCAGAGATCTTAAAACACTCCAGAAGGAAAAAATCCCCATATTTTATATTGTGAAAGAGATAAAGCACGTGGCAGGAAGTGTAGTTTTCTTGAGGATTCTTCCCAAAGGATTTGATAGAGCATAGCACTTCATGTGTGGTTTTAAATAAATATCCTTCACAGAAATCTTAGCTTTGGGATCCAATTAAAACCATAATTCCTGATAAATACATGTAAGGACCAAACAGATTGGAATACAGAGCACTGCCATGAACATGAAGCTCAATTGCAGAGCAGATGTCAGTTGGCAGTCTGTAAGGAAGCCAGACACTTCCATGGTACAGATCACTGAGACATAGGATTGTGAAGGTGAGGCCATGGCCATGGATTTGGTTCCTGTGTAGACCAGTGTTTTGGGGGCCATAGACTATACACTTGACTCCATTCATCTCCTCTAGTTCCTAGCATTGGATCTTCTCTTCCTGATCACAGGGACAGGTAGCCAGTGTTCTTATCGCCTCCTCTTAGAAGACCAGTACGTCTGATTTCTCTACTTAAAGACAATTGAGACTTGACCATAATTTTGTTTTAACCATACTTGGTTTCGTCTTATTCTCTTTTTCCCATACATTGCCTTATCACTTAGGAATTTTTTTTTTTTTGATATTGGTTAAAAAGAAATGGGAGGTGTTCTAGTTATCTATTTCTGAGTAACAAATTACTCTCAAACTGAAGTGGCTTGAAGCAACAAACATTCTTTATGTCATAGATTGTGTGAGTCAGCAATCCCGAGTAGCTTAGCTGGGTGGTCCCAGTTCACGGTCTTGGACAAGGTTGTAATCAAGGTGTTGGCCAGGTCTGCAGTCATTTCGAAGCTCAGATGCAGGAAGATCCACTTCCGAGCTCACTTTTGTGGCTGTTGGAAGGTCTCAGATCCACTTCTAAGCTCACTTATGACATTGCAACTGGCTTCACCAAGAGCAAGCTATATAAAAGAGCAAAATAAAAATAGCCCTGGAGGGTGAAATGTTGAAGTAAACATTTTACCCTCTAAAAAAATGATGCATTTACTTCCAAAAGGTAATCCCAAATCTCATGCCTATTGTGTGTAGTCATAGGTCAGGAGTGTCAGAATATGAAGAACATGGTTTTTAATACCTCATCAAAACTTGCAAGTAACTTGTATGTTTTAGTTGAGCCTGAAAAATGGGAAAAAAATACCCACTCTAAATTTAACCTAACCTCAGGTTAAAGAGTAAACCAGACACAATTGTAATTGTAGAATATTTAGAAATGAACATATAAACATAAGATATAACATATAACATGATGAATTATATTAGGAATTAACAACATGGATATGATGTAACCATGACAAAGTTGTGGCCTTAAAAACTTTTATATAAATTTAAAAAGTAAATATATGTGAATCAAGCAGTTAAGACACAATGTTAGAAAAAATAACCAGTCAAACTTACGGGAAAACAAAAGGATGATAATAATGATAAAAGTGTAAATTAACAAGTAAGAATAGAGCAATGGAAATATGCTGACTTTGTTAAGTTATTGCAAGAGCCATTTTTCTACAAGAAGAAAAAAATCTATAAAACAAACTATTAGCAAATCTAATAACAATTTATGTATGAGAATATTTATTGTAAAAGTTGGGTACTGGGGTAAGTTGTGATACATCTACATCAAAAAATTCTCTCTAGTATTTAGAAATAATGCTTTGGAAAATATCCTTTCTTATGAGAATAATAAATAGTATATATGTCAAAATAATAAAAAATGTGCTGAAGTACATAATATAATTAATTTGATTGGAATAGGTAATATTTGATTGTTTCTCTGACTTTCTGGAATTAACCATTGAATGATAATACTATAGTTAAATATTATGTTGTCCTCTTATATGCTTAACAAATTATGCAACTTTTGATGTCTTCCAGTATGACAGACTAGGTAAATCTTTCCAAACCACTTTTTGAGGTTAAACAAAAAGCTGGGCAAAATATAAACACTTGTTTGAAAACAATAGAGAGACAGCATGATAGTGAAAATTGATCAGGCTAGGATATATTGGAAGACTGAGGCCTGGAAATTAATACTGGCATTTGAGCTATATTTCACCTGGGAGCAGGTGTAAAATCCATAGGGCAGCCAAAAGCGCGAGAGAATGGATGGCCCATTTGACAGCCTCATAGTGCTGGGCTTCCCTTACATTGAGTCAGAACCGGAAGAGTTGCATTGAAAAGTAAGAGTGAGCCAGAAGACCTATAAAGAAAAAGCCAGCAGAATTAAAGGAAGAAATACACAATTTGACAATCATTTAAACACTTCTCTCTCAAAAACTGGTGGGAAAGCTGGACAAAAATATCATTAAGGGCTTCCCTGGTGGCACAGTGGTTGAGAGTCCACCTGCTGATGCGGGGGACACGGGTTCGTGCCTTGGTATATATATATATATATATTTCATTAAAACCTTAGATGATTTGAACAACACTATCAACCATCCTGACTTAATTGATATATGTAGTACACAGCACCCAACAAACCCTAGAATACACTTTTTTTCAAGAACACATGGTACAATCACTAAGATAGATCATGTGCTGGGCTATCAAACAAGCCTCAATAAATAGAAATGAATTGAAATCATACAGCATAACTTCTCTGACTACAATGGAATTAAATTAGAAATCCATAACAAAAAATTTAGGAAACCTTATATATTTGGAACTAAAACAATATAATATAATAATCTATGGGTCAAGGAAAAAAATCACAAAGGAATATAGGAGATATTTCAAATTGAAATCATAATAACAGATCTTATAGCCATTGCAAAGATAATGTGTAAATATTTTGAGCAGCTTTCTGCTATCAAATTTGAGAACTTAGATGACATGGGACAAATGCCTTGAAAGATATAAACTATCTAAGCTTACTCAGGAAGAAACAGATAACCTGAATAGCTCTTTATCTGTTAAAGAAAACCTTTAATAGAATATTTAAGTGGTTGATCCACAGCCTTTACTCTATATTTGCTTTTACTAGTGGTATTCTTTTCCTTTCTTGTAAATCTTATTTCTTGTTGTAGCCTTTTCTTTACCACTTAGATAAGACCCTTTAACATTTCTTACAGGGTCAGTTTAGGACTTTTTCTTGGCTGAGAAATTCTTTATCTCCTTCAATTCTGAATGATAACCTTGCTGGGTAGAGTATCCTAGGTTGCAGGCTTTTCCCTTTCAGCACTTTAAATGCATCATGGCCACTCCCTTCTGGCCTGCAGAATTTCTGTAAGAAAAATCAGTTGATGGCCTCAGGGGCTTCATTTATATGTGACTCTTTATTTTTCTGACTTTAAAATTCTCTCTTTAACTTTTGAAATTTTAGTTATGTCTTGGTGTGGGTCTCTTTGAGTTCATCTTGTTTCTGACTTTTTTTTTTTTTTTTGCTTCCTCTACCTGGAAATCTGATTCCTTCTTCAGCTTTGTGAATTTTTCAGCCATAATTTCATCGAATACATTTTCTACCCTTTTCTTTCTCTCTTCTCCTTTTGGGATACCCTGTAGTGTGAATATTAGTATGCTTGATGTTGTCCTAGAGGTCCCTTAAATTATCCTCATTAAAATAATTGTTTTTCTTTTTGCTGCTCTATTAATAATTGGGTGATTTCCATTATTCTATCTTCCAGATCACTTATGTGTTATTCTGTATCACCTAGTCTGCTGTTAATTCTTCTAGTGTGTTTGTCATTTGTTATTGTATTTTTCAGCTCTGACAGGTTCTTTTTTATATTTTCTAGTTCCTCATTAAAATTTCCACTCTGTTCATCTATTCTTTTCCCAAGTTCAGTTAGCATTCTTATTAATAATGTTTTGAACTCTTTTTATGGTAAATTATTTATATCTGTTTCATTAAGGGACTTTTTTCAGGTTTCTTTTCCTTGTTCTTTCATTTGAAACAAATACCTGTCTTCTTATTTTGTTTAACTTTCTCTGTCTCTATGAAGTTTGGTAAATCATTTACCTATCCTGATCTTGAATGGGTGTCCCTGTGTGGGAATGCTCCTATACAATCTGCATGTGCCCAGCAGCTTTGGTGGGAGAGCAGGATCTGAAGTGAGCATGGGCCACATTTTCCCCCAGGGTGTGCTGGCAACCACCGCCTCGGTGGAGGGTGTGACTGGAGATGAGGGGGCTAGAGCCACAGCCAGGTTTGAGTGCTTCTTCTGTGCTCAAGGGCCATCACTGCCCTATTGGAGGCGGGGTCTGGACCCAAGGTGCTGAAACAGAAGCCCGGAGGGTTGGGTCCGAGCTGGTTCCATTTTCTCTAAGCGTGCACTCTCCCGCCTGGAAAGATACCTCCACAGTAGTGGAGAGCAGTGATTTGCCACACTAGAAGGCTAGAAGTGAAATATGACAGAATTTAAACAGACAGATATAAACGTAGCACCTATGTTTAAAAAAACAGTTGGAAAAATCAAAGCAAGAGAGCCTGGAGTTGGCGACAGGTGAGGGCTGTGGTGCACGCTGGGACAGTCCCAGCGAGCCAGTCAGAGCCCCAGGCTGTTTCTGATCCACTGCCCTCTCCCAGTGCAGAGACTGGGTGTCCGAGCTGACTCTGCTTCCTCCAAGTGCATGCACCTCCCCTAGCAATGGCAGGACTTTGCCCCTGTACGGAGCAGGACTGGAGCAAGGGAGGCTGGAGCAGGCACCCGAGGTGCGCTGGGCTGTGCACTCAGCTGTCCTGGCACACCGTCCAGTCAGAGCCCCAGGCTACTCTCCAGCCACCACCTCCACCCACCCTGGCAATGGCTTCCCTGGTCCTATTCAGACGCAGGGCTGAGTCCGAGCCAGCTCCATCCCTCTCAAGCATGCACTTTCCTAGTCAAGGGCAGACTTTGCCCTAATGCAGAGTTGGGCTGGATCAAGAGGGGCTGGAGCAGGCTTGCTTTGGGGGTTGGAGTGTGTGCTGGGGTCGTTGCAGGAACTGGAGCCCCAAGCCATTTTCTTTTTTATTTTGTTTCTGCTTTATAACAAAGTGAATCATTTATACATATACATATGTTCCCATATCTCTTCCCTCTTGCATCTCCCTCCCTCCCATCCTCCCTATCCCACCCCTCCAGGCAGTCACAAAGCACGGAGCTGATCTCCCTGTGCTATGCGGCTGCTTCCCACTAGCTATCTACGTTATGTTTGGTAGTGCATATATGTCCATGCCTCTCTCTCGCTTTGTCACAGCTTACCCTTCCCCCTTCTCATACTGAGTATTTTTCATTTCATTTATTGTGTTGTTCATCGTTGTTTGTTTCATCTTTAGTTCTTCTAGGTCCTTGTTAAATGTTTCTTGCATTTTGTCTATTCTATTTCCAAGATTTTGGATCATCTTTACTATCATTATTCTGAATTCTTTTTCAGGTAGAATGCCTATTTCCTCTTCATTTGTTAGGTCTGTTGGGTTTTTATCTTGCTCCTTCATCTGCTGTGTGTTTTACTGTCTTCTCATTTTGCTTATCCTACTGTGTTTGGGGTCTCCTTTTTGCAGGCTGCAGGGTCGTAGTTCCCATTGTTTTTGGTGTCTGTTCCCAGTGGCTAAGGTTGGTTCAGTGGGTTTCATAGGCTTTCTGGTGGAGGGGACTAGTGCCTGTGTCGTGGTGGATGAGGCTGGATCTTGTCTTTCTGGTTGGCAGGTCCACATGTGGTGGTGTGTTTTGGGTTGTCTGTGGACTTATTATGATTTTAGGCAGCCTCTCTGCTAATGGGTGGGGTTGTGTTCCTGTCTTGCTAGTTGTTTGGCATAGGATGTCCAGCACTATAGCTTGCTGGTCGTTGAGTGAAGCTGGGTGCTGGTGTTGAGATGGAGATCTCTGGGAGATTTTCACCGTTTGATATTATGTGGAGCTGGGTGGTCTCTTGTGGACCAGTGTCCTGAAGTTGGCTCTCCCACCTCAGAGGCACAGCACTGACTCCTGGCTGCAGCACCAAGAGCCTCTCATCCACACAGCTCAAAATAAAAGGGAGAAAATGTAGAAAGAAAGAATTAGTAAAAAGAAAGAAAGAACGAAAGGAGGGAGGGAGGGAGGAAGGAAGGAGGGAAGGAAGGAAAAAAGAAAGAAAGAAGATAAAGTAAAATAAAATAAAGTAAGATAAAATATAATAAAGTTATTAAAATAAAAATGTAATTATTAAGAAAAAAAGAAAAAATTTTAAAGAAAAAAAAAACGGATGGATAGAACCCTAGGACGAATGGTGGAAGCAAAGCTATACCGACAAAATCTCACACAGAAGCATACACATACACACTCACAAAAAGAGGAAAGGGGGAAAAAATCATAAATCTTGCTCGCAAAGTCCACCTCCTCAATTTGGGATGATTCGTTATCTATTCATGTATTCCACAGATGCAGAGTACATCAAGTTGATTGTGGAGCTTTAATCGGCTGCTTCTGAGGCTGCTGGGAGAGATTTCCCTTTCTCTTCTTTATTCTCACAGCTCCCAGGGGCTCAGCTTTGGATCTGGCCCCGCCTCTGCGTGTAGGTCGCCGGAGGGCGTCTGTCCTTCGCTCAGACAGGACTGGGTTGAAGGAGCCGCTGATTCGGGGGCTCTGGCTCACTCAGGCCGGTGGGAGGGAGGGGCACGGATGCGGCGCAAGCCTGCGGCGGCAGACACCAGCGTGACGTTGCACCAGCCTGAGGCGCGCTGTGCGTTCTCCTGGGTAAGTTGTCCCTGGATCCCGAGACCCTGGCAGTTGCTGGCTGCACAGGCTCCCCGGTAGGGGGGTGTGGATAGTGACCTGTGCTCGCACACAGGCTTCTTGGTGGCAGCAGCAGCAGCCTTAGCGTCTCATCCCTGTCTCTGGGGTCCGCGCTTTTAGCCGCGGCTCGCGCCCGTCTCTGGAGCTCCTTTAAGAAGCGCTGTTAATCCCTTCTCCTCGCGCACCAGGAAACAAAGAGGGAAGAAAAAGTCTCTTGCCTCTTCGGCAGGTCCACACTTTTCCCCGGACTCCCTCCTGGCTAGCTGTGGCACACTAACCCCATGCAGGCTGTGTTCACGCCGTCAACCCCAGTCCTCTCCCTGCGCTCCGACCAAAGCCGGAGCCTCAGCTCCCAGCCCCACCCGCCCCAGCGGGTGAGTAGACAAGCCTCTCGGGCTGGTGAGTGCTTGTCGGCCCTGATCCTCTGTGCGGGAATCTCACCGCTTTGCCCTCCGCACCCCTGTTGCTGTGCTCTCCCCCGCGGCTCTGAAGCTTTCCCCCTCCGCCACCCGCAGTCTCCGCCCGCGAAGGGGCTCCTAGTGTGTGGAAACGTTTCCTCCTTCACAGCTCCTGCCCACTGGTGCAGGTCCTACCCAGGTACATTGCGGGGGTTTCTTGCCTTTTGGGAGGTCTGAGGTCTTCTGCCAGCGTTCAGTAAGTGTTCTGTAGGAGTTGTTCCACGTGTAGATGTATTTCTGGTGTATCTGTGGGGAGGAAGGTGATCTCCGCGTCTTACTCTTCCGCCATCTTCCCGGAAGCTCTCACCTCTAATCCTTTTTTGCTTTTCTCGCCATTTTCAATCTGCTTCCTCCTCTTTGTTCCTGGGAGTAAGTGTGTGTGTGTGTGTGTGTGTGTGTGTGTATGTGCGCGCACATGCTTTTCACAAATAGAGTGTGGTTTTCGTATAGCCCCAGGTAAGTCTTACTGGTTTTCAAACCAACTAAAGGGACTCATCATCCTGATGTTGGATCCCAGGGATGGAATCCCAATATGTGATTCAAACCCCTCACTCCGCGGGGAGAATCTTGGAGCGCTTGTAATCCCTCTCCTCTTGTGTGTCTCCTGCTAGGGGTGCAGGTCCTCACCTGATATTTCTTTTCCCTTCTTAGCCAACTCCATGATCTTTCTTTATAGCTTTTGTTGTTGAAGAGCCTTTCTGCCCATTTTCAGTTTGTTTTCTGCAAGCGTTTCTCACATGTAGATGTATTTTTGATGTGTTGTCGGGGAGTTGAGCTCTGCCGTCTTGATTTTCACAGCTTAGTGGTGGTCTTAAGACTCAGCTCACATTCACAGCGGGGCATCTTGGTTCTGGGTTCTGGAGGAAACAGAGCAGATTCTATTCTCTGATTAGTGTGAACTTTTTATTAGGGATATACATTTTATTGACTTGAAATTCTTTTAACTTGAAAGTAATATCCAGGGCCCACAGAAATAAGACTTTTTCAATTTGCTTACAGTAAATACTTCTACTTCAAAAGTGCTTTCTCTGGCTTTTGATGGTGTAACGATCACTGTGAATGTGCACTTTTACACTGTGATAGTTAAGAGGTGGAGAATTTATCTCATCCTTATTCATTTTAGAAATCCTAAACACCCAAAGGAAATGCCTTTAACCCTTGACCAAAGAGGAGCAGAGTTAAAAATGAAAAAAAAAAAAAGGATATAATGGCCATTGCACTCACTTTCCTTCTCTACTGGGTTTGAAGCCCTTTCTCTGTATTTTCTCTTCCCCTTCAGGGATTCATACTCTTTAATTGCCAGGGACTTCTGTCAGCTGACTTGGTTTGAAGTTTAATAAGAATCTATTATCACCAAAGCAATCACTTTGCAAATTGATAAAACTTATATTTTGAAATATTTTCTTATATTTGAAGCTTCATTTGTATGGGATAAGGTAGGCAGAAACAGCAATGCTTTCTCTATACTTAAGAACTGAATAATATATAAAGTAAAAGAAATCTTTATGCATTAATTCTAGCTCTGAACTGACCTCTAATATTCCTAAAGAAACAGAAAATGCTCTCCTGTGGGATCCATGTAAGATCCTAATTACTTTGCACTGAGGAATTTACTATCTAGAAAAATGAGTTAAATATGCATAATATGTCACAGCAAACCCCGCAATCATACCTGTTACGTCTTTTCACATACATTCTCATTCTTTAATTAACAAAAATATAAAATTCTGAAGTTTGGAAATAAATTGTATGGAATCCATTTTATAGGTATTTTGAAATTGTGCCATCTATGTAATCAGATGAAAGCTCATGTATCTTGACAACTAAGGAACATATAATACTGTTTTAGAATTTCTCTCATTCTCAGCACATCTAGCCTTTAATGCTCGTGGCTAGAATTTTATGCTCGTGGCATAAAATTTTTATTTTGTGATCACAAAACTCATTGCTTTAATCTCATGTTTCAAAGTATGCTTTTTGGGGAAAAAAACCCCATTCACAAGAGTACCTCTCTTTCCTCTGTGTCACACTCTCACTTTGACATTTCCTAAAGGTCATTGTTCAGGTTTCAGGATCGTGTTACTGATTTTTCTGCTTTTTTTTTTGCACTATCAGGGAAAGGGAATATTCTGCCAAGGTTTGCTGGGCTCCTCTGTTCCCACTGGAGACTAAATAGAAGAAAACCGATTCCTTCAGCTTCAGAATCTCTAGGCTAGCTTCAGATTCTTATTTAGGTATAAACACTCATGGCTTTCAGAGATCCAAAGAATCTTGGA
The DNA here is from genome assembly GCF_003031525.2 of Neophocaena asiaeorientalis asiaeorientalis. Classification (NCBI taxonomy): domain Eukaryota; kingdom Metazoa; phylum Chordata; class Mammalia; order Artiodactyla; family Phocoenidae; genus Neophocaena; species Neophocaena asiaeorientalis. The sequence continues at coordinate 4,057,309 of NW_020174156.1, read as the reverse complement.
CATGAAGCACTAACAGATTATAAAATCTTTTCGCATGCTACAGTCTCTGCTGCAAAAAATCAGAATGAAAAAGTATCATCACCACCAATGTAAACTCCTCTCCCCTGCCCGCCCCCCATACCCCACAGTATGCAGTGTTCAGAACATTCAGTTTCTGATGGAGGCAAAACTCATCATCATATCAAGGCATTTGGCTGAAATTCAGTGACATTATTCTCAAGTGATGATCCCGAGTATCAAGAAAAATGAAACAAAGAGGGTCCTGGACATTTACTGGGTACCACACATGCTTTCACTTAATCTTCACAACTCCACAGGGTGAATAGATATCAAGACCCTTGTTTTAAAGAAGGGGAATTGGATTTAGAGATGAGAAGCAGTTTGCTCAAATATATGGAAAGATCAATCTGATTGGTTTTTGTTTCACACCTGGTCATCAGCTGCAGAATCCTCAAATGTTTCTGGACCTATTCTGTTTGGGTTTTATTTTCCAAAGAGCCTCCATCTTGTTACCAATTTTTAAAAGATTACAGTTGTTGTTCTCATTAAAGTCACTTAAAACTCAGCCTAGTGATCTCTTCCTCCTCCTGGAGAACTTTGACAGCAGAAACAGGATCTGACTCCAAGTAACTAAAGCAGGTCAGGGCTATACCCCTTCAGCAGGTGAATGTTGTCAATAATATCAACATGGGGGACCAATTTGTCCACTGCTTGTTTCAGCCATTCAGGGGCATTCAGCTTAATCCATAAGCAGTGGACAAAAGGATCATTCAGTTTAATAGGATCTGTAGACTGCATTCTTTAAGGAACAGCAAATATTGTTTGGAGTAAAATGTGAAGGGAAACAGAGGAAAGACTGCTGAAAAATGGAAATGCAATAATTTGTCTCCCTTCTGAAATGTTCAGGGAGTAATGAGACTGTGCCCATAACATAGTTATACTCCTTAGAAGAAAGGGGCAATATATTCCCAAACCTTCTTTTCCTGCTTAGTCACTGCTGTCATTGCTGGAAACAGCACAGATTTAAGCCTAAAGATCTAGCCCTGAGTCCTGGCTCTGTCTATAATTACTTGTGAGACTTTGAGCAAATTATTTAACCTTTCTCAGTTTTTGTTTCTATATCTTTGAAATTAATATTTTAATATTGACCCAGTAGGGTAATTTTGAGAATTAAATGAGCAAAAGCACGTGAAAATGAGTGGTAAGCCCTAAAAGTATACAAAGAGTTGTTATTTTATACTTACGTATCACTAGAAATTTAATATCATAGTCACATAACAATATACCAGTGGTTCCCAAAGTGTGCTTCATGGAAATCTAATGCCACAGATATTCTCTGAAAAGTGGGCTTTAGGTCTTTTGGGGCACATTTATTTATTCCAAAATAGTCACTGAGCCTTGCTAGATGCTCTTCTTGGTCAATAATGACATACGGCTCATAATTTTCTGTTTTGTGAGGCTCACGGTCCTACAACATGACTTACTATACCTCTTTGTATTCAACTCCAATTGCAAAAGTATATATGTTGCCTTTCCTGATGTCTCCTGGATTAACTTCCATCTGGCTTATTCTTTTCATTCTTCTCTCTTGAACCTCAGCCTACACCATGGCACCTTTCTCCTCTAGGTGTACACGTACAGTACAAGGAATAATAATGGTTATGAAACAATTTGGTTTTTTCCTAGTCTTGGAAAAAGAAGTAAAAAGAGCAACTAAAGCTGTAGTCTATTGATTTGTTTTTTCATCCAAACAGCTCAGTATATTGCTGGATTCTTTTTTTTTTTATAGCATTTTCAATAATCTTCTCTAACGTTGCTCATAAGAGACTTTTCTAAATTCCCTTATTTTCAAATCCCTTCAATCAAAGGTCTTTATTTACATCATGAGTCTGAAACTTATGTATCTTCTAGGTAAAGATCTTTTTTCTCTTTTGAAAAATATATGCCTCCCTCTGAAACTAACTTGACCACTTTTCAGAGGTGGAAGACAAAGCTCAAAGGCTAGAAAAGATGAGTTTTATTTTTGTACTGAAAACTCAATACTCTGGCTTGAACTTACTGTGGACAAGCCATATGTTTGATGTTCTAAAGGTGAACTACATGGCTCTGCTTCTATGCACAATTCCATGTCCAATGTCCCACAAACAGGTTCCATTTGGAGTGACTGATTGAAGTAAAACATGTTCCAGTCTTAGAGTCATAGAATTTTAGAGCTGCAGATCCACTTGGTCTATTACACTGGAGTATAACTGCTTTACAATGGTGTGTTAGTTTCTGGTTTATAACAAAGTGAATCAGCTATACATATACACACATCCCCATATCCCCTCCCTCTTGCGTCTCCCTCCCACTCTCCCTATCCCACCCCTCTAGGTGGTCACAAAGCACCGAGATGATCTCCCTGTGCTATGTGGCTGCTTTCCACTAGCTAAGGAGATTGCATTTTAAAAATGCCTTTCCTCTGAGGTCTACTGAAGTTTTAGAGAAAGTGGTTGTTGTGAACTGTTATTAGGAAGCTGAGAAATAGGCGTCAGGAGGGACTAAGTTCAGCTAATATAGGATCCATACTAGGCAGGCCTTATAGTGATTCCCTAATTCATTTATATATTTACTTGATTCAATCATTTATTTATTTTTTTAAAACACTAGAGGAGGGCTTCCCTGGTGGCGCAGTGGTTGAGAGTCCACCTGCCGATGCAGGGGACATGGGTTCGTGCCCCGGTCCGGGAGGATTCCACCTGCCGCGGAGCGGCTGGGCCCATGAGCCATGGCCGCTGAGCCTGCGCGTCCGGAGCCTGTGCTCCGCAACAGGAGAGGCCACAGCAGTGAGAGGTCCGCGTAACACACACACACAAAAAAATGTTACCCACTTCATCTCATGCCCAGGGTTGACCCTGCATCCATAGTTGCCCAGTCTGAGGATGCGGTGAATGATTTCGAGGTATACATGCGTGAAGAAGTAACAGTATGGGTGCACGGGTATGAACGGTGTGCTATTTGATGTTTGAAGGGAAAGAAAGAGTAAGATCAGCCTGGTTTTACTTAAATCAAATACGCTTTAAAATGATGTCTCACTTTGAGACTGACATCATTTTGAAAGACTGGCTTCCTACTGCCAGACTTGGAATAGCCCTGGGGTATACCCATGGGAACTTACTTCATACTCATAGTCATCCCTGTATCCCATCAAGACCAATAAATGACCCAGTGGTTTAGGAGTTCATCTAGTGGGTGACTTCAAACCTAGTAAATATGAAAGATAGTTCAGAAAAGAAACAACTCACCACTAAACATATCATCATTAGTCATAAGTCTTGTTTGAGTGTTGATATCCTCTCAATGAGAGATATTCCCTGCTAAAGGAAGAGTGGGTAGATGAGACTTAAAAACAAGGTAGCATGGGTTCAAACGCCAGTTTTATCATTTCAAATCAGTGTGAAGCCTATATTGTTCAACTCCTTTAAATTTTCATTTGTAAAACAGGGATATCAATACTTAGCTTTTTGATTGTTGAGAAGGCTAAATTAAATGTATGGGAATATGTTTGCTATACTAAGATGGTATGATTTGGCCTTTTTAGCGAAATGGCACTTGAAATTTTCTGGTTTGTTCTAGGGGCATCTGGTATAGGAGTATATAAGCCATTTCTATGATCTCTTCATGGCCCTGGGGCTCCCTGAGAAAAAGGGCTTTGCCGGGCAGCTGAGTTCAGAAAGCATATGGTTGGCCCTAGTTCTATCTTGAAGTGGTATTTTCACACAGCATCATTTAAGCTGGACATATATACACCTTCTCATTGTCATTGGGGCTACCTCTTGTCGATGGGAAGCTCAGCAGTTCTCCGCCCAATTCTCTTTCTAGTAGGAGAGGCTGCATTATACAAGGAAAACACTGAATTAGGAGTCAGGAGATCTGAGTCTGCAAATCGTAAAGTCTTCTCTGGACCTCTAATTTCATATTTATAAAATGAGGGATAGAGAGAAATAGTGACAGAATGTTCTCCAATCTACTTTTTAGCTCTCTTTTTCTATTATTAAATCTTGATTCTACGTGACTGTCCTAACTCCCTTTTTTCTATCATTCTTCATATCTCTGTAAAATTGGACAATTTTTCTTCCTTTCTTGTTTTGCTTTTTAAGGCCTTGAATTCCTTTAGAGAAAAGACACTGTGTAAATGTGAAATAGAATGCTATGCTATTTATTTCTAAGCCAATCTTGTTCTAAAATATTATACTGTGGCTAAGACTATGTAGAGATTCTCTTGGTATGTTTCCTATGTGACCATGTGTGAAAATTCAAGTATCTATTTCAGTTATGTATTTAAGTAAAAAAAAAAGTTCTACTAAATGCATCCCTTGATAAGGATTACTAGAGTTTTAAAAATAAGGCTTTCCATGTCAATGCCAATTATCTTGCTGTTTTTTTTTTCCTTTTTTTTTTCTGTTAGTGATATTCAAGTTTTGCACTCTAGAGGTCAGTATAATGTTAAAAATGGAAGATTTTTTTCATGATAAGATCTTAAAAACAAGGCCTTTAAATCTGAATCTCGCATAAGACTGAAAAAAAGAACTCTCCAACCACGAAAAGACACTTGTAAAATGATGATAATCCAAAACAGAATATCTAGGGGGAATTAAGAAATGATTGAGGTTGGTGACTGAATTACATGAACAAAATGATTCCCTAAAGTTATATAATCTGGGGAACAGTAACATATGATAAGCAGAAGGTGGAAAATAATGTGCAAAAAAAGACAAAATGAAAGAAAGTCATGAAGAAGCATCAGATTAAATAGGAACAAATATTTGAGGTCACGATGAGAAAGTCACCTTTGAGATTCTAGGATGCTTACATGGTGTTTAAATGATAGTGGCAGGAGAATAAAGGAAGGAAATGCTTGACTCCACATTGGGAGTATCTACACTTTACAAAAATCACTGGTCTTCTCAAACCCCTAGTCACCTTCTACATCTTATTTTTAGTCTAGAAAACCAAGGCCATAGCTATGATAGACTCTGAGTCCCTCTCATCTAAAGCCCTACAGGCTAATTTATATCTGCCATCAAAATCACTTCCTCTCTCAAGTATCAGAAGAGAGGATTCCCCACTTTTTGTTCAAATCCAAATTCTGTCAGTGTTTATGGCTCCACCTTCTCCCCCTTCTACTAAGACTTGCTCTATTAGGCTGTACGAAAATAGGCAGTGGACAGGTGGGTATTGGAATCAAGTGGTCTGGAATCAAACCTGGACTCTATAATAAATGCCAGGACTCTGAATAAGCCTTTAGCATTTCTGAGTTTTTTTTTCCTTGACTTTAAACTGGAGCTGATAATATCTATCACATAGTGTATTGGTGAGAATTGAAAGATAACGCTTGAGGATATGTGGACACAAAATATGTTTTTCTTACCTCAAATGGTAATCCCTAGTGGAGAGAATACATGTCCACCTTCTTTTAGCATCAATAACAATGGGCCTTTTAAATATAATTAAACCCATTATGTTTTTCTTAATCTTCACTGGGTTTTGCTCTTTTTAGTGTCCCTTAGCATTCACACAGAGATGATACTTACCTCTGTTCGTGTGTTTCATCTTGTGGTGTTCTCCTGTTTCTTTGGAAAACACTTATTGAATGATTTATGGGATGTGACAAAAAAAGTTACTGGGAAACTTTACAACTTTATTTTTGGTTTAAAGTATTAGAATAGTCAACAGTAACTTTTTGTCTACTTTGAGGAGTTTTCTTTCACATTTTAAAAAGGAATTGCAATTTTTATCACTTTTTGAAATGTTTTCTGATATTGTTAAGCTTTAAAAATAAGTTTATAAAAGTATTTTGGACAACCAATTCATTTAGAAACAGTGGGAAGGCAACACCTGATCTAATAATATTCACCAATTAACTTCCAGGGTTGGAAGTCTGGAAGCTGGAAGGGGCACAGTCTTGTGGAGGAATCTTAAAACTGGGCACCTTTCTGACATGTGGGCACCACCACCATTCAGATTGTTTTCACAGAGGGTGAGTTCTGTATGGTCTGCCATGGGGAGAATTTCTGCCATGGGATAGGAGAATTTCAATTTCTCCTATCCCCTGTTATTCTTTATGTCATGTTTATAGCAGGAGGGGTGGATGGGACAGAGCAGCATCTCTCCTGATGCCACCTCCCTCCATGGAGCCCCCCCTGCCAAGATGTACTGGCAGCTCTGTGAGATGAAGATTTTATCCTGGTGTCCTGGCCAGCTTCCATCTGGCTAAAGGCATTTTATCTAAATATTTCCAAGGCGCCTATCTCTGCAGTATTGAAGTGCTCAATTAGATATGGCCTAAGTCTTTGTAGCATATCAGTGTGCACTGCTGAACAGCTGCTGCATTCCAATAGAGGGTGAAGTCATCTCTATATATAGAGCATGGCAAGCTGTTTGGAACAGTGGCAGATTTAAGCAGGCAAATGCACACCTGAGCTATAAGTCAGTCACTGGTCCAGTGTGATAGAGGGTCTGGAAAAACCTTACTTCCTTAAGGGGCAAGTGGCATGGAGGCCACAGGGTCTTTTTTCAGATTTTTTTAAAATAGCTTATAGCCTCTCCTAACTATTTTTTTCTGTCAATTCCACAAATAGTGAAAATCATTGTCCGCAAAGGGGATTATATTTTCTTTTGTGATTTTCTCTTACAACTTGGGGTTTGTTTATTGATAAGAAATTCATCACATATTGGCCGGTATCCAGGGCATTGCTATTTATTAAATATCAATTTTGGAGTTAAGTCATTGTGCGCTTATTCATTTAGTGCTTGTCTTCCCTGCTATACTGTGAGCTCCTCACTCCTGGCACATTGCACTTGAATAAACAAATAAATATTGAGTGTTATGACAATTCATGATTCCTCATGGAGTGTGATGTCTTGGTCCCCACCAAAAGGCCCTAATTGTTGCTCTTTCCAAAGTGGTCTGGAAAAGATGTGGAAACACATTTCCTAAATTCTTATGTTGGTTCTCAGAGGGCTACAGCTGTCAGTGTGGTGATGGATATCTGGCACTGAAAGGATCCCAAGAGGTCATTTAGATTGCTCTCTCATTTGATAGAACATAGGTTGCTTTGATTTGGAGATAAGAACATGATGAATAGCTAATTGCACAGACATTCCTGGGCACAGAAAAAAGATGGCATCATTGGAAGTTCTGAAGTTCCATCCTGGTTCAACCACTAACTACCTATACAACTCTGGGAAAGTCACAGAATGTTAATGGGCCTTAGTTTCTTCATCTAACAAATGGAGATAATAATCCCTGCCCTGCTCCCCTCACAGGGCTGTAAGGAGGATCTTCTGCAAGAATGTGTCTGAAAATGCTGTGCAAACTGTGACACTCTTAGACATGGAAGGCATAATCTCATTTTTGCCATCCCTATCTAATCTGTCAGCAAGGGTCAGATAACTATGTGAGCATCCCCCCTCTGGCCACCTGGAGGCAACAGCTCCATCTTATCCATTTCTCCCTTTAGTAACTGTGTGTCAAGTGAGCAGGCAAGTGAGAGGGATACTCTGAGGAGAGTCAGCTTCCTGGCTTCTTGATATTGCAAATCACCTGAACAGAAAGCCACTGTAACTTCCTTCCAGGTCCCTTCGCTCTGCCCCTCTAGTGATTCCACTTCATGTCACAGAATCAGAAACCACTGAAAGTTAAATAGTGCCCAAAAGAGGAACACCAGAAGAGAACATTTCATTTATGGCTAATGCTCTCCTTATCCCACAGCTCTGTTATCAGCTGTTAAAGCTAGAGCATGTCTGTGGGAAGATAAATTACTTCCTGGGGATATAGGCTGTCCTTGCTATCAGAACTCGTTTCCCTCAATGACGAATTTGTAAAATGAACTTTTGACTTACGTGAGGCAAGGAAGATGCAAACCGTTGTCTAGGGCTGATTTGTGGGACACACCTCGTTTTTCATTGGTTAGTCATTAAACAGAGTCAGAGTGACATAAGCACATGCTACCAGGAATGTGAATCCAGGAGCCTAGAGCAAAGAAGACCTCCTGGATGAACAACTTCCTTCATCCTTCGGTTCTAAAATTCTGCCATGGGTCATAAAACACTATTCTCAGTATACAGAATAACCCAAAGTAGGTAAATGCCTTGCTAGTGCTAATACTTTTCTTAAATTCCCCAAAGGCACAGATGAGAGCATGTAATACCTCTCTGTCCCTTAATTTTTCTCTTACCCCCTCTATCACTATTCAGCCTATGTTGGTCCCTCAAGTCACCTAAACTGCTGGTCTGACAGCCAGATACTCGTGGGCAGGAGTGGGAGGAATTGAGCTGATTACCTATTAACTTCAACCTAAATGAAATAGATTTCCATATTGCTTTAAAATTCATGGTTCTGTCTTCTGCACACCCCTCCCGGGTTTCCATGCTTTCTCTATAAAAAGGCAATGTGACAAATTCCTTTGCCAAGGCTTGGATGTTGGGAACTCAGAGTTTTTATTTAATCATGGTGCTGAGTTCCTGTCTGGCCTTGAATATGCTATTCTACATTTCAAATATTCCATCTGTAAAGGCAGAATGATTATTCTTCCCCATCTTGCAGGGAGTTGGGAGATGATCGATTATTTAGTGTTTTAAAGAGCTTTAGAGACAACAAGTGCTAAATGACTAGTGTTATTAAACACTCTCTGAACTGGTTAAGGATACTGGGAAAAGTTTGAAGCTGAAACATTGGCCAGCTGACCTGTTAGGCATCAAATCTCCTCAGGTTTCTCTTTCTATAGTACTCACTGAGTGATGAAGTTCTGTGTATCTAGTAATAAAAGGAATCTGGGTCATTAACTCGCATTGTTAAAACCACGCAGTTCTTTATTCCTTGTCCTGTTTTATTTTATGGGAACACAATTCTAAACCTTCATATTAGTAGAGATTCCATTATATAATAAACATGCCTCAAAATAAGCTATTTTATCATGAAATGTGCGATGTTTTATCTTAAAACAATAGCTGGTGATTGGGGTAAGAGGATCCTCGGCCAACGCAACCTTTTGAAAGCGAACTATAGTTATCCTTGAGGTTTACGACTTCTGTGATGCTGACTGAATCTCTGAGATTTGGGGGAGTTCCTCCTCAATTTTGATACATTTTATGTAGATTATTTTATTTGTAAGCTAAATATATATTGCACTTCGATAATGAGTCAGGGCCTAGGTTAGGACACAGATTTAAATATCTCTATTACACATGTTGTCTTAATCACAGAGGGCTTTATAATGTTGGGGAAATATTTATGATAACTAAAATGCAAAGTGAGATATAAGGCAGTGTATGAATACAAACGAGGGTAACTATTGCCTTAGAGAGTCAGAAAAGAGTTCTCAGACATTGGAGACATTTAAATTAGGCTTTAAAAGAAGACTATTTTATCAGGTACATAAAAAAGGGTTAAGAAATGGAAGAGTATTCTTTGCAGAGGGTGTAGTAAATGTACTGAGTATTTTAGGTTTACCGTTTTGTGACAGGAAATGAGAGAGCGGTGCGTAGATTTACCTACTGAGTTCCACTTAAACTTTCTGGAAGAGGCACTTTTACCTTTATTGATCACAAATTAACATCTCTTGCGAGGAAGAGCTCCTCTTTTGCAAATGCCACGCAACACACAGTTTACTGGACTTCTCATACAGTTCATATGGGGAGGGGGGATGAGAGTCTGTTGAGAGTCATGTTCCTCACAATGATCCAGAGTTGCTCCCCCTTGCCCTCGTGCCTCCCAGTGATGACTAGAATCATAAGAAACTCTCTTCACAGTGAGTGGCTGCTCTTCAGCAAGCACCTACTCCTCCAGCTTAAAGACCATGTATTAATGTGGGTTGCAGGGAGCCGTAGAGGTCTTGGGGAACACCCATACTCAACCCTCTAGAGTGGAGGAAGTGGGGGAGCTATCAAGGTACCATAACTTTATGTGATTCTTTCCAGACTTCATTAGTCTCCAAGGGCCAGATATTTACAGAGATTGTTTGGGCAGTCTCCTGCTACTTACAGAGGGCCATAACATCATAAATATTATCAATAATCAAAAGGTAATAAGGGTTGGTGTGGATGTGGAGAAACTGGAACCCTTGTACACCGTTAGTGGGAACATAATATGGGGCAGTTGCTATGGAAAACAGTATGGAGTTTCCTCAAAAAATTAAAAGTAGAGCTCAAATATGATCCAGCAATCCTACTTCTGGATATATATCCAAAATAATTGAAATCAGGATCCGGAAGAGATAACAAAGACCTTTTTAATAGAAGTACATTGTAGCTGCTGCTCTAGATTCTTTAGAAGTTTGTATTTATATTCCTTAGACAACTAGGCAAACTTTTTCTACTCTTTGTACAGAACTTATTGGTACTAATTTGGATACCAGAGCCAGAGACTGGGATGACTCTGAGAGAAATATGGAAATAATTATTTTCTCTGTTCTTCTCCTTTTGCACCCCAACAAAGGAGGAGTGAATGCAGAAAACTTCCCACCACTCCACCACTACCTTGCTGACATTTGGCACCCTGAAGTTCTTTTCATCCTATTGATAAATATTGATTTTTGGATACCTATATGCTGGCCCCTAACTATGATGATCTCATTTAGTTTCCATTTTATATGGTAAGGTAGATTCTACTATTTGAGTCTCACTTAGAACTTTAGGGAATTCCAAATCCAGAGAAGACAAGATAAATTGCAAGGAGAGAGCCCAAGAATCAAGGACCAAAAGTGAAACATAGGAGACAAAGGATGACTGAATCAAAGGAGCTTCAGATATGGGAAGAAAGGTTTTAGGATTCAGGACCTGAGAAAGGAGGCAAGCTCCAGGCTCCAGCAGAGAGGTGAGGAAAAGGGCTCCGTGATCGTCTGGGATATTAACAGTTATATGTGACTCGCTTTGCTTTTATGTCCCAACCAGGGGACAGTACGGGGGTAGAGTGAGGTGTGAGCAGGCTTAATTAAAAAAAAAAAAAATGTAATGGATACATTTAAATCACAGGTGAAGGTGAAGGTTTTAAATTTTTTACTGATGCACAATCTTCATTTTAGGAAGGGAAATTGAAACCAGAAGTATGAAGCTCTAACTATTAAAATATACGGATCTGTGATCATTAGTTGGAAGAGGCTTGAGGAGATTGGAGGGAGGTACAGCATGTTTTGGGCGTCACTAAGTCACACCTTACATGGACAAATGTCTTTGTCTATCACAGGGGTCCACAGACTAGGCAGCGAGCCAAATTCTACCCTAAGAGACAGTTTTAGACCTATGACCTGGCTCTGTTCTTCTGCTTATCTAGTAGCTTCCAGACAGCTACTGTATTACATGGTTTGTGTTAGGCTCATCCAGTATGTCATTAAAAAATGCACAGAAGATCTTCCTACCTGTCCCTCTATTTGGTTGTTCGGTAGAATATTGATTTGTTCTGGTTGGTATTGTAGTGGATTTACATATGGAGCTAACTCTCATGACCTGTTTCTATAGGACTTCTGGCTAAGAATGGTTCTTTTATTTTGAAAGGGCTGTAAAAAACACACACATACACAGCAGGGGTGGGGGGTGGAGAGAGAGAGAGAGAGAGAGAGAGAGAGAGAGAGAGAGAGAGAGAGAACGAATATGGGACAGAGGCTGTATGTTGCCTGTAAAGCCTAAACTCATTACCATCTGGCCCTTCACAGAAAAAGCTTGCCACCCCCCGGTCTGTAAGACAGGCCCCCCAGAGATGACCTTGTTTATTCCTCAGCCCCAGGCAGCTTGACTTGGCAGAAGTCCTTCCATTCCAGGGCTTACTCTGTCTCACTGTTGCTATCCAGCATTGTCCCGCAGCCTATAAAGCACATTGGCAGACTCCATTTCAACTCTTAATGGGTTGTGACGTGAAAACCACTGGTGCAAATGAGGCCCTTTCTAGGCACCCCTGCAGAATTAAACAGCCTGTGAAGACCAGATCACCGCCTTTCTGTTGTGAGGCGGTGCTTCACCAAGGCCTTTAGAAGTTTTAATTGCTGATGTCTTTTACTGAAGATAAACAGTTACTGGCACTGTCAATCTCTCTCCTTTCATGAGCACTAAAATCATACAGAATTTATAGGAAGCTGCTCGAAATCTCATAGAGTTTTGAAAGAAAGCTTTTTAATCCATTAAAAAATGTATACAAATCAAAACTCGTAATATTTGCATAATATCTTCCCTCATTGATATCAAGAACACTGTTATTGATGCTCAATTACTTCAGCTTTAAAGTGCTAGAGTCTACAAAGTTAAATGTCTGTAGTTCAGAAACGAAAGATAATTTGGAAACTTGTGTTTCCCATTTTACACTTAATGATCATAATAATGACAATAACAGTATTATCATCTACATGTCTATGAAATTTACAGCTTTTCATGCACTTTCATATTTACATTTCATCTAATCCACATAATTACTGCATGAGTTGTGAATGGCACAGCCAGTTTATTTTTTTTACTCAACGAAACTATTAGCAAGATTAAGTAAATAATCCAAGGTGATCAAGCCAGAAAATGGCAGAATGACAAGAATAAGATTATTTGGACTTATGGTCTATGATACTTCTACCATATCAACATAACACTTGCTTAATACCATGAAGAATTTTAATGTTTAAAAATTATAATTATAGAATTATTCTATGATTAATGATTAAAAATAAAATAATGATTAAAAATGCCTAATGGTTAAAAAATATCTTAACCGATAGCTGTAACTACTGTTAATGTTCCCATTCCTGACTTTGAGCAAATTCTATATGTCTAAAAGATAAAAAATAGATTCTAAAAATGTTCCATGTAGATCAATTCCAATTATTTATCCCCGGTAAATATTTTTTCTCCTTCCATTCCAATCCTTCTAAAGATGGAAAAACAACCCTTTTATTACTTCCCTCTCTAGATTCCTCATAGTCTAGTCATCTTTCTCACAATCACCTAAGGCCGTGATCCTGGATTAAGAGATTTCTTTCCAATAAACTTCAAAAACAGTTTTCAAATCCTGTCAAATGCCTTTGGAATTTGTTTTTGAGTTGACTGCTGTGTTCCTTGTTTAATGAAAAAAGCAAATGTATCATGATCAAAATGTATCAAAATCAACGCCAAAGCTAAACCTGAAAAAAAGTATTATTATTTGAAGCACTGCCCACAGTTAATTAAAAATAGTTATTTTCTATGAAATATTCTAGTAATCAATTGGTATTTAACAAAAGATACATTTTAAAGATGAAAAAAAGCTGTACTTTATTGTATCTCAACTTAGTAGTGAAACTTTTAAATGAAAGGTTAACATGCTGGTTGCAAAATAAAACGTCACATTTCAATTGTACATTAAAAACAAAAGAAAAAAGAACAGCTTGGGAACATACAAGAGAAATGGCAAAGGAATTATTAGTGAGGCATTTTTTATGTAGTACTGATTTTAAACAAAAGAATAACCTCCATCATTAAAAGAATATAATACATTTTTTGGTGATGGCCATTCTGATCAGTGTGAGGTGATACCTCACTGTAGTTTTGATTTGCATTTCTCTAATAATTAGGGATGTTGAGCAGCTTTTCATGTGCCTCTTGGCCATCTGTATGTCTTCTTTGGAGAAATATCTATTTAGATCTTCCGCCCATTTTTTGATTGTGTTGCTTGTTTTTTTGATATTGAGCTGCATGAGCTGTTTGTATATTTTGGAGGTTAATCCTTTGTCAGTTGCTTTGTTTGCATTTGCAAATATTTTCTCCCATTCTGAACATTGTCTTTTTGTCTTTTTTATGGTTTCCTTTTGTGATGACCTAGATGGGTGGGATGGGGGGGTGGGAAGGAGGTCCAGGAGAGAAGGGATATATGTGTACATATAGCTGATTCACTTCGTTGTACAGCAGAAACTAACACAACATTGTAAAGCAATTATGCTCCAATAATAAAAAAAAGAATATAATAAATACGGGTTTCCATGTTCAGGAATATGCTTGGCTGGTAAGTTTTAGGGAAAGCAAGGAATAAACACAACTCCTACCTAAGCCTGCCTTGCTCTGTTCCATGAACCATTCTTTTAAAATAAATTAGTTACTTTTCTAAAAACAAAATAATACTCAATGTACGAAACTTGGAAACAGAAAAAATAAGGAAGGAAACAAGTATTGTCACATTAATTCCTTTATTTTTTGGGTGGTTTCCAGTTGTTTGGTAAAACAAAACAAAACAAAACAAAACTTTGTTCATAATACAGTGGATTGATGGAACTGCCAGTGAAGTTTCTGTAGCCAAGTGATAGATGCTTGACTCAGACTGCACCAATCTGACTCTTTCCTCACATTTTGAATACAGTGATTCAAAGACAGAAAAAAAAATGATTTGAGCCATGTAGTGGTAAACAGATGCAGCTGACAATTAGCTTTCACTCCCTGGTTTCCAAAACTGCGTCTTCCGAGTCTGATTCTTTAGCTCCCTTTGCCTATCCCTCCTCCTCCTCCTCCTTCTAGCTCTCCAACTTCCCCACCCCCTTGCTCTTTTTTCTGCATCATAACCTTTGGCTTAAATTAGCTAACATTTGTTTCTGTTGCTTGCAGCCAGAGAAACATAACTCACGCATATGCTATTTTATATCCTGTTTTTGTTATTATTATATCATTTTATTACATAGCATAAAAATGTTTAATGCTTTAATAATATCCCATCACATGGATGTATCAGAATTTTTTAAAACCAAATCTCTAGTGTTAGTTATTAAATAACACATCAGTGAATATCTTTTTATATAGATCCATGTCTGCATGTCTTATTATTTTCTAATGTTACAACCTAAGGTAAAATTACTGGATTGAACGTTATAGACTTAAGAATATTGCTCTTCCAAAAAAAGTGTTAATTACACTTTAACCAGGATTGTATTTCTCATGTTCTTACATTATTATGATTTAAAATACTTTGCTAATTCAATAGGAAAAATGATATCTTTATATATGATTTTAAATATTTCTTTTATTCAAATAAATGCTCCCTTTTTATCCTTTACATTGAGTCTGAGCTACAGCAGGAAAAGGCGTGAAATAGTTTATCTCCAATTGGCAATGTGATCCAGTGGTTTATAAATCAATTAGTTTATAAAAAGTTAAAAATGCAGTTGAGTGTTACATTTTGAATTGGTTTAGCCTCATGCATTTATCTAGATTTGGAATTGTTACTATATAAATACTTTGTATGTTTCATCTTTTTATTCATATAGTGCGAATGCTTATATTCATTTCCTACATCTCTTGAAAAAGGCTTAGTTAAGTTCAGTGAAAAAAAATTGCCTTGAATTCTTTGGAGAAATATCTTAATATTACCTTGTGTGACCAACTTGCTCTAGAAATTACTTCTACAAGTTAGTACCCTTGACCTAACATACACATTTAAAATTATAATGTAGTCATATTAAAGTATGACTCAGAAACTCAGAAACATGTTTTTCTATTTCCTATGTGTTGTAGTTTATTTGTTCTGATTGTCATGTTAAGAAAAAAATACTACAATTTATCTACTTAAAGCCATATGTCATTGAGGTATTTGTTAGACTGTGGTCAGTAAATATTACACAGTAGAGAGTAATTTTAAACATAGTCATCCTGAATTCAGTCATTTTTTTTATATATCAACACAGTTACCAAATTTAATTCACCAAATAACTAGTGGAGGTAAAGAAAATTCCATTCACAAAATGAATTACAGGATAGCTTTAGAACCAATTTTCAAATTGGTGTTTATAGATGGTGACTATGGTCAGATATAAGACATAAAGGGGACCTATAAAACTCTAAAGAAAAATATAAAGAAATTGAGATTAAGGGAAAGGTAATCCTAGGTGCAAATGTATACACAGACACATATCCACATAACTTGTGTATAAGATATAGATTAATGAATGAGTGCCATTCTTTGGCACAGTGATTTAGACACAAAGCTGTGAGGGTAGAGCAAGCTAAATCCCACCTATCTGAGCATATACTTTGCCCTGGGGCTTGTCTCAGGCAGTTCTACTGCCAGGAACCCTTCTCTTTTCTTAAACCTCAGGTCACCTCCCCCTTCTTATTGTTGTACTGCAGTTCTAGTTACTGCACTTTTGTCTCATAACTCTTCATTTAAGACATTGTTCTATACCTTTCTGATGCCCAGTTCTTACTAGATGTGCAACAAAAGCCTCTGTTCAGACCTGCATTCCGCCCTCCCTCAGCCTGATGACTGGCCTATGGCTGCATGCTTGTCACAAGTGCAGTGCTCTGCCCTCCTATCTGAAAGGACTTCTAAGAATAGTGTTGCCAGCTAAAGTCTCCATCGATACTTCCTGTCCACATGCAAGGCATTCTGCTACTTTATCTTGAGTTTTTGTTGTTGTTTACTTTAGCATGTCAACTTTCAGGGTGGCTTTTGTCTAACAGCAGTTACAAACAACTTACATGTCAATTCTTTGGACAGATCCAGCATCTTCCTTTTCCTGCATTCCTACTTCCACTTATTCCATGCTACTTCCACTTATTCCATGCAACAATAAGGATGGACCAGATAACCTGCTGAAATGTTGTATGGCCAAAAACAAGAACCAAAAAACAAAAATTATGATCCTCTGGCTTTCGTGATAGCCATCAAAAGACATGATTTAACTACTCAGTTTAGAAAATTACAATAACTATTTTTCTACACATGGCAATACAGTAATTTCATTTCCTTGCAGACTACTCATTATAGCATGCAGGCAGACAGATAGAGGGACAGGTAGAGAGGTAGATAGACATAGAGTAATCAAGAACATTGATATCTCTGACTTCCCATCAGTTTTGTCCATTTCCTATTCGTCAATGATGGGACATAAGATATCTTTGCAATGACTCTCAAACATTTTTGTAACTATCCTCGTATCAACAAAGGTCAAAAACAATGATCAGGGCTTCCCTGGTGGCACAGTGGTTGAGAGTCCGCCTGCAGATGCAGGGGACACGCGTTCATGCCCCGGTCCGGGAAGATCCCATATGCCGCGGAGCGGCTGGGCCCGTGAGCCATGACCGCTGAGCCTGCGCGTCCAGAGCCTGTGCTCTGCAATGGGAGAGGCCACAACAGTGAGAGGCCCACGTACCGCAAAAAAAAAAACAATGATCAACATGATTTGAGTTTTCTTCAGTTGTGCTTTGTTATCCTTTCTGCTGTTATACACACACTATACAAACAGACATGCATTCAAAATGGTGGAAGAATCATTTAAAAGTCTGCTTGGAAATATTTTTAACTTTATGTGAAACACAAAGCTGGTAGTATTGTGACTCCCAACAACTAGATATTGAGTCAAGATATGTGAGTTGTCTCAACATTACTGTTAACCAGTACTGTGAGCTTAGTTATGTCATTCATTTCTGAACCTCAGTCTTCTCATTTATAAAATGAGAGAGTTGACCTTAAAAAATGTTACATCCAACTTTGACATTCTATAATTTTTACAAATTTGTTGATATTCTGAAGGGTCATTCTAGGATTTTTAAGTCAAATATTTTGAACAATATTAATAATTTGAGGTATATGTTAAAAATACAATTTCTTTTGTACATACCATTTTGTGATTTGTGTTAACTGTACTCTCTTTCCCTGACTGAAATCCTTGGTGTTGAGCTGGTATTGTCCATTATTCAGAAAAGAAATTTTAAGTTTAAATTTGACTTTTTAAAATTAATCAGTTAGATTTGCACTATGCTACATAATATTTCCAACAGATGTTATGTAAAATATAGTATTATAACTACTGAATATTCAGACATACAGTGCAAACTTGCAAAAATTCTTAGTGACACTTTGAAATAAAGTAGAACGTTTATAAGAAGCAATACAAATTAACATGAATTCTTTGTTTCAAACACTGCAGAAAGAAATATAAGACTCTGTGTTTTTATGGTATGTATATAAACTGTATAATAAGCTGATGTCTTTAAGGTAAACAGAAAAGTATATGATGTAACTAGCGTCTGTACTTCAAACACATTTTTCCCCCCCAGCATTGGCAATGAAAATTTTCTCTTCCATCCACATTCTCTTAGGCCATCTTTCTTATGACAGAGTTATGATCACAGATTACGTACTTGGGACAGGAGGAAACATCATCATTTAAGAATGTAATCAAATTTCTGACTTTGAAAGTACATCATATTCTAACCAATCTAGTTAAGTAGGTAGAGGAAAGCTCAGGTTAGAATCTAGACATTCACAATGGTACATCCTGAGACCATCACAAATTCCTAAATTTATAAGCACTATTATTATACTATGTTCTTTCCCCAATAAAGCCGTAAAGCAAAACCAAAAATGAAACATATTATTTTGCCCTCCTCTCTTTAAACTGCCCAACTTCTGTTTATTCTTCATGTCTCAGCTTTCCCAAGGGAGAAATTTCCTGGTCAGTACCTAGGTTAGATCTCCCAGCTCCCTGAAAATCACCTCTTATAATTCTCGTAATGCTTTGTTACTAATTTCTTACCTAATGGCTGGCCCTTAGCTGCAGGCTCCTTCAATTCAGGGATTGAGTCAGCCTTGCTCACTACTGCATCTGCCACATCTAGCACAGCCTTGGTACAGAGTCTACTTTTGGAGAATGAATGACCCAAAGTATGTATTTGATTTATTTGGAGGCTTATGAAATTAGCAGCAAATAACAGAAAATAAAATATTAAGTTGAGATGCAGCTTCTGGGCAGTAACTCGGTCCAATCACTAGTAATCAACTTACACCTGTCTTAGCACACACAGTGTTTTCAAGGTTTTAACCAAAAAATTTATAAATTTGTACAAATTGTGTCTTTTCTTGAGGACCTGTGAATAGTTAAAACTGTGATTGTTATATGCCAGTGTCCACAACCTATTATACAACAAGTAAATTCATTTCATTTACTAGTTTTATGGTCAGGAACAAATTGTTCAGCATTTATAGAGCTCAGTTTCTTCATCTGTAAATTGGATATTATAATGCCTTTCATATTTAAGTCACATGTATTGTTCTTGAGAGTCGGATGAATTAATTAGAGCATGATGCTATGGTTATCTCAAAGAGAGTTATAAGCTACAATAACTTGTCTGCTTGAAGAAAAACAAGTATCTGTTATTTCATAGCTATTTCATTCCAGTTTTTAGTAGACTCTTGATGGTTGCAATCAATGGCTCTACAAAGACATTTGCCTTAGAATATGTGATGCAGCTTTACCTGGCTGAGAGCCACCATGAGAAGCAGAATTTTTTACAGGCTTGTATATCCAAAGGTTTTGAAGCGAGGAAAATATCTTTAGAAATACAATAATACTGTTCATGTTAAAAACTGTGATGTCTCCCATGGCATCAATTTTAACTGAGCACAATTCTTTTAAAAATTCTTTTAACATTTATGCAATTAATTCAGATGTAAAAACCAATTAACCGTATATCCCATAATCAAATCAGTTTCAAGCCAGTGCCCCAAATTTCAAGAGAACTTTGAAAATACGACCAAAGTGAAATGGAACAAAATGAAATATTTAGTGCTAGTATAGGAAGTGTTTTCATTATTTTTTTTCAGGCCCAAATACAGCTTCACAATATTATGTAACTTACTAAATATGTCAGGGTCAGACTAATTATGCTATTTTAATACACCAGGATGATTGTATCTTGGTATGTACCAAAGGTAAGGGACTTTGGAGAAAGACATCAAGAAGCCTTGGTTCCCATAGGTATTAAAGTCAGATAGACAAGTTTTTTTTTTTTTTTCTTTTTTGGTACGCGGGCCTCTCACTATTGTGGCCTCTCCCGTTGCGGAGCACAGGCTCCGGATGCGCAGGCTCAGCGGCCATGGCTCACGGGCCTAGCCGCTCCACGGCATGTGGGGTTTTCCCGGACCGGGGCACGAACGCGTGTTCCCTGCATCGGCAGGCAGACTCTCAACCACTGCGCCACCAGGGAAGCCCCTAGACAAGGTTTTTAAATGCCTCTTAAAATTAGCTGTGGGTTCTTAGGTAAATTAATTAAACCTATCGGGTTTAGGGTTGTTTTGAGGAAAATGCCAGATGTGGGGTCTGCACTGACCAGCAGGGGCTCTTAATTGTGTGTACTCTGGGTCAGGAATCATCTTTGCTCACATGCCTGTGTCTTGTCTTCATACGTCCACTTGTGGGCTGGATAGAGGCAACTCCCCTGTCAGAGGCAAATACATGAACAATGAAACTGCTTATTGTCATAATGATCTTTTAATAATAGATGTCGTCTTTAATTATAATATTATTTCCCTATTTTGGAGTGTGACACAGTAACAGCTGAGGTGTTAGCCAACGGAATGTGTAGGTCAAGGATTGTAGGTTAAGCATGTGATTTCAGTAGCCCTAGAAATGTCCCTTTCTAGGGACATGGATAATCATGGATGCTCTTCCCTCATCTGTTAGTACTTAAAATGACACTGATTATATCCAGGCACTTTTTCTTTTTCTTGATAATGCAAATACCCTGAGAGGGGTCCTTGTAGAAATTTATCAGTACAGATAGAGAATCTTTGAGGAGGTTTTGGAAGGAGTATGAGACATAAGGCTGGGGGTCATATGGGTAGGAAGAAGAGATCTTACCTAAGGGACTACTAGTGTACAACGCAAGAGGCTAGACTGGCAATGAAAATTTATTCCTTTTTTAAAATGAACATTATTAATATTTGTTTATTAATAGCAATTAATTAACAGCTCCATAATTTCTTAGCCATGGGACTTCATGCAGGAAATGATCCTCTTTGTCAGTTTCCAAATCTTAACATGGAAATAATAATACCTATATTCCATAGGTGGTTGTAAGCATTAAATGAATTAATAGGTGTAAGATAATTAGAATAGTGCCTGGCACATAGTAAGCATGGGGACAATTACACATTTTTAAAGTGGCACAACCAATTTTTTTTTTTTAGAAGGGTTAATTTTCACAGTTGTTAAGTCCTCAAGTTACCCTCATTAAGAACTATTTTCACATCCACATTGTTGGGTAAACAGGTAAAGTTTTGCTTATATTTAATCTTTGGTCCGCAAGGCTCGTTACTTTTGTAGTTACATTTAACACATGTTAGCTGATAATAGTCCTCATCAGTTCATTAAAATAAGTGACATCTTGGAAATAAAACTTTTAACAGAACCATTTACTAATTTACTGATCTTTGTCAGGCAATATTTAGTTACCAGACTTTAGCTAGCTGTGCACAATTTGTTTTTTTTTAAACCCCACATTTGTTTATTTATTTATTTTTGGCTGTGTTGGGTCTTCGTTTCTGCGCGAGGGCTTTCTCTAGTTGTGGCAAGTGGGGGCCACTCTTCATCGCGGCACGTGGGCCTCTCACTATTGCGGCCTCTCTTGTTGTGGAGCACAGTCTCCAGACGTGCAGGCTCAGTAGTTGTGGCTCACGGACCCAGTTGCTCCAAGGCATGTGGGATCTTCCCAGACCAGGGCTCGAACCCATGTCCCCTGCATTAGCAGGCAGATTCTCAACCACTGTGCCACCAGGGAAGCCCCAATTTGGTATTTTTTAAAGTGAATTTATTTTGGTATTTGATATCGAGTCACCTACAGTTAAGCAGTTGTCACCTTCCTGTCTAAATATATTGAAACAATTCCTTCTGTTGTTGGGAAATATTTTGTAATTTATTACTGATGAGAAGTCATTAACAAGGCATTTTAAGTGGTGTGATATCAATGCTCATTATTGCAAAAACCTAAAAATTAAATTATCTGAAAGAAAGCAAAATTAGTCTGTTGTTAGTTAGTTATCACTTCTAAAGAGCCCACGGACAATACAGTAGAATGCCTATTTCTTTCATTATCTCACAGCTCCCAAACAATGAAATGGGAAAATCTCAACTTAAACTACTTTGAACATAATAATTTCCACCATTCAGGGTGGGAGATTTGTTCAAGATGGTGGAGTAGAAGGACATGTGCTCATTCCCTTTTGTGAGAGCATCAGAATCATAACTAACTGCTGAACAATCATCAACAGGAAGACTTTGGAACTCACCAGAAAACATACCCCACATCCAAAGACATAAGAGAAGCCTCAATGAGATGGTAGGAGGGGCGCAATCACAATAAAATCAAATCCCATAACTTCTGGGTGTGTGACTCACAAACTGGAGAACAATTATACTACAGAAGTCCACCCACTGGAATGAAGGTTCTGAGCCTCACATCAGGCTTCCCAACCTGGGGGTCCAGCAACAGGAGGAGGAATTCTCAGAGAATCAGACTTTGAAGGCTAGTGGGATTTGATTGCAGGACTTTGACAGGACTGGGGGAAACAGAGACTCCACTCTTGGAGGGCACACACAAAGTAGTGTGCACATCAGGACCCAGGGAGAAAGAGCAGTGACCCCAAAGGAGACTGAACCAGCCCTACCAGCTAGTGTTGGAGGTTCTCCTGCAGAGGTGGGGGATGGCTGTGGCTCACCCAGGGGACTAGGACACTGGGAGCAGAAGTTTTGGGAAGTACTCCTTGGCATGAGCCCTCCCAGAGTCCACACTAGCCCCACCAAAGAGCCTGTAGCCTCCACTGCTGGGAGGCCTCGGGACAAACAACCCACAGGGAGGGAACTCAGCCCCACCTATCAGCAGACACGTGGATTAAGGTTTTACTGAGCTCTGCCCAACAGAGCACCACCCAGTTCTACCCACCACCAGTCTCTCCCATCAGGAAGCTTGCAGAAGCCTCTTAGACAGCCTCATCCACCAGAGGACAGAGAGCAGAAGCAAGAAGAACTACTGTCCTGCAGCCTGTGGAACGAAAACCACATTCACAGAAAGATAGACAAAATGAAAAGTCAGAGGACTGTGTACAAGATGAAGGAACAAGATAAAACCCCAGAAAAACAGCTAAAAGAAGTGGAGATAGGCAACCTTCCAGAAAAAGAATTCAGAATAATGACAGTGAAGTTGATCCAGGACCTTGGAAAAAGAATGGATGCAAAGATCGAGAAGATGCAAGAAATGTTTAACAAAGACCTAGAAGAATTAAAGAACAAACAAACAGAGGTGAACAATACAATAACTGAAATGAAAAATACACTAGAAAGAATCAGTAGCAGAATTACTGAGGCAGAAGAACTGATAAGTGATCAGGAAGACAGAATGCTGGAATTCACTACTGCAGAACAGAATAAAGAAAAAAGAATGAAAAGAAATGAAGACAGCCTAAGAGATCTCTGGGACAACATTAAATGCACCAACATTCACATTATAGGTGTCCCAGAAGGAGAAGAGAGAGAGAAAGGACCCAAGAAAATATTTGGAGAGGTTATAGTCAAAAAGTTTCCTAACATGGGAAAGCAAATAGCCACCCAAGTCCAGGAAGCACAGAGAGTCCCAGGCAAGATAAACCCATAGAGAAACATGCAGAGACACATAGTAATCACATTGACAAAAATTAAAGAGGAAGAAAAATAATTAAAAGCAACAAGGGAAAAACAACAAGTAACATACAAGAGAACTCCCATAAGGTTAACAGCTGATTTCTCAGCAGAAAGTGTACAAGCCAGAAGGGAGTAGCATGGTATATTTAAAGTGATGAAAGGGAAGAACCTACAACCAAGATTATTGTACCTGGCAATGATCTCATTCAGATTTGATGGAGAAATCAAAAGCTTTACAGAAAAACAAAAGCTAAGAGAATTCAGCACCACCAAACCAGCTCTACAACAAATGCTAAGGAACTTCTCTAAGTGGGAAACACAAGAGAAGAAAAGGACCTACGAAAACAAACCCAAAACAATTAAGAAAATGGTCATAGGAACATACATATCGATAATTACCTTAAATGTGAATGGATTAAATGCTCAACCAAAAGACACAGGCTTGCTGAATGGTTACAAAAACAAGACCCATATATATGCTGTCTACAAGAGACCCACTTCAGACCTAGCGACACATACAGACTGAAAGTGAGGGGATGCAAAAAGATATTCCATGCAAATGGAAATCAAAAGAAAGCTGGAGTAGCAATACTCATATCAGTTAAAATAGACTTTAAAATAAAGAATGTTACAAGAGACAAAGAAGGACACTACATAATCATCAAGGGATCAGTCCAAGAAGAAGATATAACAATTCTAAATATATATGCACCCAACATAGGAGCACCTCAGTACAAAAGGCAAATTCTAACAGCTATAGAAGAGGAAATTGACAGTAACACAGTAATAGTGGGAGACTTTAACACCTCACTTACACCAATGGATACATCATCCAGACAGAAAATTAGTAAGGAAACACAAGCTTTAAATGACACAATGGACCAAATAGATTTAATTGACATTTATAGGACATTCCATCCTAAAACAGCAGATTACACTTTCTTCTCAAGTGCACATGGACCATTCTCCAGGATAGGTCACATCTTGGGTCACAAATCAAGCCTTGACAAATTTAAGAAAGTTGAAATCATATCAAGCATCTTCTCAAACCACAATGCTATGAGATTAGAAATCAGTTACAGGGAAAAAAACCTAAAAAACACAAATACATGGAGGCTAAACAATACATTACTAAATAACCAAGAGATCATTGAAGAAATCAAAGAGGAAATTTAAAAATACCTAGACACAAATGACAATGAAATCACGATGATCCAAAACCTATGGGATGCAGCAAAAGCAGTTCTAAGAAGGAAGTTTATAGCAAAACAATCCTAACTCAAGAAACAAGAAAAGTGTCAAATAATCTAAATTTACATCTAAAGGAACTAGAGAAAGAAGAACAAACAAAACCTAAAGTTAGGAGAAGGAAAGATAACATAAATCAGAGCAGAAATAAATGAAATAGAAACAAAACAGTAGCAAAGATCAATAAAACTAAAAGCTGGTTCTTTGAGAAGATAAACAAAACTAATAAACCTTTAGCCAGACTCATCAAGAAAAAGAGGCAGAGGACTCAAATCAGTGGAACTAGAAATGAAAAAGGAGAAGTTACAACGGACACCACAGAAATATAAAGCATCCTAAGATACTACTACAAGCAATGCTATGCCAATCAAATGGACAACCTGGAAGAAATGGACAAATTCTTAGAAAGGTATAAACTTCCAAGACTGAACCAGAAAGAAATAGAAAATATGAATAGACCAATCACAAGTAATGAAATTGAAACTGTGATGAAAGATCTTCAAACAAACAAAAGCCCAGGGCCAGATGGCTTCACAGGTGAATTCTATCAAACATTTAGAAAAGAGCTAACACCCATCCTTCTCAAACTCTTCCAAAACATTGCCAAGGAAGGAACACTCCCAAACTCATTCTACAAGGCCACCATCCCCCTGATATCAAAACCAGACAAAGATACTAGAAAAAAAGAAAGTTACAGACCAATATCACTGATGAATATAGATGCAAAAATCCTCAACAAAATACTAGCAAACAGAATCCAACAGCATGTTAAAAGGATCATACACCATGATCAAGTGGGATTTATCCCAGGGATGCAAGGATTCTTCAATATTCACAAATCAATCAATGTGATACACCATATTAACAAATTGAAGAATAAAAACCATATGATCATCTCAATAGATGCAAAAAACCTTTGACAAAATTCAATACCCATTTATGATAAAAACTCTCCAGAGAGTGGGCATAGAGGGAACCTACCTCAACATAATAAAGGCCATATACGAGAAACCCACAGCAAACATCATTCTCAATGGTGAAAACCAGAAAGCATATCCTCTAAGATCAAGAACAAGACAACGATGTCCACTCTTGCCACTATTATTCAACATAGTTTTTGAAGTCCTAGCCACAGCAATCAGAAGAAAAAGAAATAAAAGGAATACAAATTGGAAAAGAAGAAGTAAAACTGT
The DNA here is from genome assembly GCF_003031525.2 of Neophocaena asiaeorientalis asiaeorientalis. Classification (NCBI taxonomy): domain Eukaryota; kingdom Metazoa; phylum Chordata; class Mammalia; order Artiodactyla; family Phocoenidae; genus Neophocaena; species Neophocaena asiaeorientalis. The sequence continues at coordinate 4,031,439 of NW_020174156.1, read as the reverse complement.
CAGTTTGCAGATGACATGATACTATCCATAGATAATCCTAAAGATGCCACCAGAAAACTACTAGAGCTAATCAATGAATTTGGCAAATTTGCAGGATACAAAATTAATGCACAGAAATCTCTTGCATTCCTATACACTAACAATGAAATATCAGAAAGAGAAATTAAGGAAACAATCCCATTCACCATTGCAACAAAAAGGATAAAATACCTGGGAATAAACCTACTTAAGATGGTAAAAGACCTGTACTCAGAAAACTATAAAGAAATTTCTGATTAAAGAAATTAAAAATGATACAAACAGATGGAGAGATATACCATGTTCTTGGATTGGAAGAATCGACATGTTGTAAATCAACATTGGGTAAATCTACCCAATGCAACCTACAGATTCAGTGCAATCCCCATCAAATTACCAATGGCATTTTTTTACAGAACTAGAACAAAAAACCTTAAAATTTGTATGGAGAGACAAAAGACCCTGAATAACTGAAGCAATCTTGAGGGAAGAAAATGGAGCTGGAGGAATCAGACTTCCTGACTTCAGACTATACTACAAAGCTATAGTAATCAAGACAATGTGGTACTGGCACAAAAACAGAAATATAGATCAATGGAACAGGATAGAAAGCCCAGAGATAAACTCACACACCTATGGTTGACTAATCTATGACAAAGGAGGCAAGGATATACAATGGAGAAAAGACAGTCTCTTCAATAAGTGGTGCTGGGAAAACTGGACAGCTACATGTAAAAAAATGAAATTAGAACACTCCCTAACACCATACACAAAAATAAGCTCAAAATGGATTATGGAACTAAATGTAAGATTGGACACTCTAAAACCCTTAGAGGAAAACATAGGAAGAACACTCTATTACATAAATCACAGCGAGATCTTTTTGACCCACCTCCTAGAGTAATGGAAATAAAAACAAAAATAAACAAATGGGACCTAATGAAACTTAAAACTTTTGCACAGCAAAGGAAACCATAAAGAAGATGAAAAGGCAACCCTCAAAATGGGAGAAAATATTTTGCCAACGAGTCAATGGACAAAGGATTAATCTCCAAAATATATAAACAGCTCATGCAGCTCAATACTAAAAAAACAAACAACCCAATAGAAAATGGGCAGAAGACCTAAATAGACATTTCTCCAGAGAAGACTTACAGATGGCCAAGAAGCACATGAAAAGCTGCTCAACATCACTAATTATTACAGAAATGCAAATCAAAACTACAATGAGGTATCACCTCACACTGGTTAGAATGGGCATCATGAGAAAATCTACAAACCAATTCTGGAGAGGGTGTGGAGGAAAGGGAACCCTCTTGCATTCTTGGTGGGAATGTAAATTGATACAGCCACTATGGAGACAGTATGGAGGTTCCTTAAAAAACTAAAAATAGAATTACCATATGACCCAGCAGTCCCACTACTGGGCATATACCCAGAGAAAACCATAACTCAAAAAGGCACATGTGGACTTCCCTGGTGGTGCAGTGGTTGAGAGTCCGCCTGCTGATGCAGGGTACACGGGTTCGTGCCC